>NW_011888859.1:3394924-3452074 GCF_000151845.1 Pteropus vampyrus | reverse complement strand
AACATTATTAACTAAAATCAGGGATAGTCCAAAATCTAAGTCTCGTGATATGGCTGTGATTCATGTGGATTATTCAAATAAATGGCCAAAGATATATCCAACTGAAAACAGAACAAAGTACTTTCTGATTTTCAAACTCCAGATTACTTCTTTCTGAGAGAATATAAGATGTCATTCTAAGAAAAACATTTCTTTTAACCTGACACAAAGAAATAAAGCCAACGTTTCTAAAGATTACACACAACTATTCTTAGACATTATTGTAGAACCTTGAACGAGATCGTGAATGTGTTCTTGATCTAGAGCGAACAGCCACTTTCTTTGCTTCTTGTTCGAAGATTTCCTCTTCCACTCCATCTTGCCCTTCATCTATATCCATGTCCTTAAAGTCAAAAGAGCAAACAATGTCTAGTTGAGGTTTAGTATGTGGTGACAATTCTGCCTAACAATATATTAACCACTGTAGCATTAATGCCTAATAATAAAATGGTTAATGTGTGAAACTTAAGTATTAGAAAGAAAAACATTCAGGACGTCATTATTCTACATAAAATAAATAAAATATTTTACCTAAAATAAAAGTTACCGTATTTTATAATACTTTTTTCTCTAGCTAATATATACATTTATGACCTAGAAAAGCATTTACTTTCTACCTGTTGCTGAATATCTATGGAATCATCCAAATTTGCTTCAGGTTCAAGGAAATGCTGTTGACTGCTCCCTTGTGATGGTGACGCCGAATGCTCTGATCCGAATGTCCCTTCTTGACTATCCTGAGGGGTTGCCTATTGAGAATGTTTACAAACACACAAACATTGGGCAATAATGAATGTTACAAATAAAATTTTAAACATGCAAACATCACAATTAAAATTTTTAAAATGAATCTAATGCATTTAAAAAGCCCAATCTAAAATTACACTTTTGTATAAATCTGTTTACTTAAAAGCATGGAACATCATAAAAGGGGGAGAAGACTATAATATTAGAATAGAAAGGTAAGATAAAGTAGGTCTTCAAATAAATTCTTAATTGTGAAAAATATAAACTATCAATAATTAATAAAAGGATTATAACATGAATGATATATAATGGCACTAAGTTAAATGAATCTACAATTTCATTTGCAATAAGCATTTTTATAAAATGCTATAAATGAAAAGTCCATTAAAGTATTTAATATTAAAGGACTAAGTCACATATTACATGTAAAGAAGCAAAACAAAGCTCAAATGCCAATATCAAAATCACTGACCTAGCAAAACAATTCTCAACTTGGACCTTCCCCAATCTCCATCTCTAGGAATTCACAAAATATTAGAAAGTACTCTGAGATATGTAAAATATTTCGAAAAGTCCAATAAAAGTTAGGCAATGAAGCCTAATTATAGTAACATTTAACATGTGAACCATTTTTTCCCTATGACTAGAATGACACTGCTTACATGATGCTAATAAGTATGAACTGAATTAGAAATTACATATATATATATATATGATGCTGACTAAAAATGAGAAAACAGATTATTATTTAAGAAAAAAAAAAGGTCTCCCTACATAAACTCTTACACCTCTCGCAGGTGACACAGATTAATAAAAACTGTTCCTGGTGGCACACAAGCTGGGAATGACTATCATCATTAACAACAAAGAGCAACTTAAAATGACCACTCCTGTGCCCCAACTGTGATTGTTAACAAGTTACTTGAACTCTGAATGTCAGTCTTCCTATGTGTAAAAGGAATGCTAGCAGTGATTACAGACAATATCATATTGCAAACTTCCAAGTTGCTGAGACTACATCTTAATTGTTCCCAGCACAAAAAAGAAATGATAATTATGTGACATGGCAGAGGTGTTAACATTACAGTGGTATCATACAGCAATACGTAAATCTATCAAATCATGCTGTATACCTGCAACTCACACAATGTTACATGTCAATTATATTTCAATAAACTTTTTAAAATTTACTCTAAGATGACATTTAAAATGAAAGAAAACAGCATAAAAATTAATAACCAAAAAGAGCATTAAAAACCATTCCAAGTCTCTGATTAGTAAAGAAAAAGGTTCACCAAGGACAAGTAACATTTTCAAGGTTAAGAAACAAATCAAAGCTAAAGTTAGAAAAGACTTCTATTATTTAAATACATGTTCTACTATCACACTGTTGATCAAAATTTAGTAAATAAGCATACTCTTCCAGAACAAATCAAATAAATGTTTTAAGCATAGTCCTGACTTATGCCTCTAAAATGGTATAATAACAATAAAATTCTTAACAACATAGCAAGGCAGTTTTGAACTGCAACCTGAGCTTTTAGCATTTGGTCCTAACTCAGTACTTCTATGTTCTTCACATCATTTATTTCTTACTCCATCATCTACCTTAAAGCCTCATTTCTACTCCACCCTCCCCTGGATTTCACTCTAATTTTCTATGACAGTTAAACCATTGATATAACCACCAGGATCCATTGCAACCAATTTAAGTTTCTGAGTTTCTTTTTTTGAATAGTTTTACCTACTTGGAAAGACTGGAATTTCATGACTTTTATTCTTTCTTAGAAATCTTATGAAAAAGACAATTTTGAACTTTAAAAAGTCCACTAAAATTTAAATCTAAGATATGTTATAGAATTTTACAGGTCTTATTTTCCTATATTGAAACATTCTGCTATTTCATCATCCTAAGAATTATTCCATTCTTATTATTTCCAATCATGTAAAAAAAAAAAGACTAAAAATAGTAAGAAAAAGCAATAAAAATATTCAGAAAGGTGATCAACACTGAAATAAATCATCATTCGTTTTTACTGCACTACCAAAAATACTGCATTATATTTCAAGAAGGTACAAATGGTATAAATAAGATTGGAGACAACATCTTTGTAATCTGCTTTTAGCTTCCTCGGAACATGGTTGAATATTTAGATTCTTCTTCTGTCCATGGCATAAGAGATGAAAACAGAGGAACATATTTCACAATTACTAGACAAGTAGATGAATGCAAAAAATAGTCGCATTGTAGACTCCAATGACAATAGTGAAATTTAACATTTAAGTGACATATTAAGGGTACGAGTTTTCAGATGACCATATCCTAAATGTATTTCTCAAACTCAAGAATTGATGAGAAAAATGTATCTCTAAGGACAATAACGGTATCTTTATCTACTTTGTTATTCAACAGGCAGGACTTCATCTTTAAGTATTTTGGGATAAGAACCTGGACTATTCTATTTTGCTAAAAGAATGTGTGACATTTAAATTTAAGTGAAATAAAAGTTTGCTACATCTCAAATTAAAATTTCTAGTAAAGTTTTTCCCTCTCCTTTGAGTCTACCTTCTGTAAATTATTTGTAAGGTGACATAAAAATATTTTTTAAAAAGATCCATTTGGATCCAGATAAAAATGATACATTAGTATACATTCTGGTACACATTTCATTTCTTTAGTGATGTCTTCATGCAAAGAAAGCATCGATAAAAATAGAAAACAGGGATAACGGCAGCTAGCAGAGATTTCTTTCAAGGTTGCATTAACACTCATCGAGTGTCGCATTTTGATTCATAAATCCACTTTCCTCTATTTTTTTCTTTGATAGGGCAGACTCTGTCAAAGGTCTTGCTGAAATCGACATATACTATGGTATGCCTACTATATTCCTTGATTTATGATGCTAATAAACCTACAACCTCAGTATCCAGAAACAGTTTATTTGAGCTGAGACATCAATCAACTCATGTAAAGCAACTCAAGGCTCTTATATGTCACCCCCGTTTTACGTTCAATTCTACTCTTTCCATTATATTCTCCTACGCAAAAAATTACTGAAGCAAATTACATATTTTTGATATCCTACTGTCACCTCTTCATTATTAAATGGCTGAAATGTCCATAACTTTTTAATTCCTAATTTCCTTTTAAAAGCATTTATTTGTCTTAACATTTGCATCATCAGCATTTCAACCTAACTCTTGAATATCCTGATAAAACAATTATCAAAACCGTGAACTCCCACTTCCTAGAGACAAAAGAAATCATTCCCCATATGACATGATTGTTAGTCCGTCACTATTCAGCCATTCTCTGAAAATGCTCCAGTTTTCAACGTTCTCCTATTGTTAGGGATACTAGACTTCAACAAGCACCCAGGTGTGGTCAGAACTGCAATGTTCAGAGTGGCACAAGCAACCCAATTCCTTTCTCTAAGACACTATAACAACTTTTAGGCAGCCTCATTGAGCTTACTGGTAAATAAAATTGCTTACTTACTCTGCCTATTTCACCCTATCTTAAATACACTAAGGCAACTGGATTGGTAGAGCCAGTTACACAGTTTATGAAATTTAACTGTTACTGTTGATATACTTTCCGATTCTAAATTTGTTTTAAACATTATCCACATTAGAAAAGTTATTTTTCTTCACCACTCTCTTTTCTTCATCACTTGTTTTTGAACAACAAAGCTTTTAAGAACATCTGCTCCTTTCGAAGGGGTCTTATTATTGTATCTTCTAACATTCTGGAGATAATGCATAGGGCAATTAACTAATAAGCCAAGAGGTTTTTTGGGGGGTGAGGTGAGGGTGAGATTCTTAAGATAGAATAACTCCCGAGTTTCTATTAACTTTCAGCTTTCACTTCAATAACTTGGTGATAATCACAAGATGGTCAAGAGTACTATCTTGAGTTTACTGCTTCTACTAAGTACTACTTGTAAAATGAAACTGGAACTAAAGCAATTCAAAAGTGTCACATTTATAGATGAACAAACCTGTTGTTCAAATACTCTCCCATCATTACTACCTCTTACCTCTGTAACAGCTCTGTGATTTCTTGTAATATCACTGATAGCCTGTTTCTTTTCCTTGAACTACAACTTGTATTTTTCTTTAAACAACATCGAATTATTCTTCATTGGGCTCTATCTTTAAGTCCTGAATTCTCAGGCAGATATATATTTGCTCGACATAAAATACTGCACATACTCCAAACACTTCTATCAGAATTATTTCTTCAAAGTAAGATATGGAATTCCACTCTCATAATTCCATGTACAAGTTCCAACCTAACAAGTACCATTAATGTTATTTTTACATTTACTATCTACATTAAAAGGACAACTTCAGACCCCAGTGGTGTCTAAGGTTTGCCACCTTCTCTATCCAGAGTAACTCTTCTCTTTTCCATACTCTCCCAGACTTTCACCTGTAACTGTTACAGAAACTGGAATTCTGCCTTGTGTTCACACAGATGTATGTGCTCCATCAGAGAAGTTACCTGAGGTCTTGCTTTTCTGTTCATCTCAGTATATATATGTCATTTGCCTAACAATGTATACTTTAAAAGTATTTGTGATGTTAAATTCATTTGCGCCAAAAAGTTTTCCACTTAAGAAGAAGGGTGAGTGGGGAGAATTTCCAAAACTTTCTATCCTGAACAGTTTACTGTACTTCTCATATAGAGCAAAACAAGCTTTGTAATGGATTTAACCTTGCCTTGTTTGACATATTTGATCAATTCCAGGGTGTGATTTTTCTTCATATTTTATCACCTCTGAAATTTAAAAAAATTCTTACAACTTCAAGGGATGTTACAATTTAGAAGAGATTAAAAATTCTTAGCTATGCACAAAATAATGGTGTCTTAAGACTAATGACATATGATACCGACCGTATACTTTTGCATGAGATGTTTCACTTCACTGAACTTCAATATCCTATAGTGTGAAATGGGAGTCAAAGGCCTATCTCATAAGCGTTAAATGTAATCATGCCTAATACAGTTCCTGCCGCAAGGTAACAGCCTAAGTAAAGGTAGCAATAAACTATGGCATCATCGCCATCAGCAATAGCAAAATCATCATGACCTTGCCTGATAGGGAACTGAGTAGAGAGGAAAGCATACGAAGTTTTAAGTTATAATAATGAAAAACCATCTGTTTTCTGTTCTCCACTTCCAGCATACTAAATTAATTTCTACAATGTTGTCAATTGATTCACAAGTTGCTAAAGCACATTTTGATTACAGAAAAACTGTAAAGGTCCTGAAATGACTGATCTTCTTAGTAATAAATAGCTGAAGAAAAATCATCATACTTAAGCATAATTCCATAGAATCTAGACAGCAATAACTCTAAAGACCACAAGATGGCGTTATAAACCTTTTGAGGCTGTTGCTGTTCCAGGAGTTGCTGTCGGAGATGTTCAAGGTTTTGTTGCTGTAGCTGTTCTGCTATCTGATGAAAAATGGAACTGTTCACAGATTCTGAAACATGAGAACTAAAAGAAAAATAAGTAGAAATATGTTTTACAATCCAGCAAAGATATGAAAATAATTGAGTACTCAAACATACCCAAGTGCCAAATAAATGAAACATACTCTATTACAATGTTTACTTTTGAAATATTAACAAAGAAAATGGAATACCTCAGAATATTAATATGTTAAAACAGAAATATATTCTTTAATAGTGTTTCAACAGCAGACATGTTAGAGATACTCTGATGAAGATCTGATACAACTATCTCACGCTGTTAAATACATATAAAAGTTAGTATTTTTACATTAGACTATTTTAAGAAAAGCTCAATAAAACACTATAAAAACAATTTTAAAGTAAACATCACTTTAACTTCTCTATGAGATAGTGGGAGAAATGTTCTATCAATAAGTACATATGAAACCTACAATTATAATTGCCATAAACTTCATAAAATTAATCTGCTTTCTTTAGAAAAGCATTCATATTATTAGGTATATTAACACAGAAACAATGTTTAGATAAGAGAAAATAATTTAACTATACTCTGGGAAATTCACACCTGGAATACACCTGGAATTCTGGGTGCCACCAGGTAAGACATGAACAAAAAAGAGGGCATCCCAAAAGGGGCAATCAGGATGGTGAGAAGTCTTGAGACGGGTGAAAAAAAGAGTTCGTCTCTGGAGCAAATAAACCTAAGGGGAAGAATGATATCTGTCTTCAAATATTGAAGGGCTGTCTCAAAAGATACTGGAACCAATTTGCTTCCTTGCATTAGAAAGTAAAGTGGATGAGTTTGTAGATAGCAAATCAAACAGGATTCAGTAACAAAATAACAGAGCACTAACAATTCCTTAACTTCTTGAATGGAACATATTAACATATTGGGTAAAAGCCTTGTCAGGACTGTTAAAAGATTTTTATATTGTTCAGGATGCTGATCTACATAATCTCAAATGCTTCCTCTAACTTTACAACTGATAATCTAAAATATTAGTTTTTATTTTTTCAAGTAGAATCTATCAAAAGGATATATTTGTATCTTTAAACATTATATAAAATTTTAAATTATTATCCCAATATATAAATCTAATAACTTGTCTGAAACAAGATTTTCAGAGGCCTTCTCCTGGTCATCAGTCAGTCCCCCACGATTCTCCCATCTTCCACACGCTCCACCTCCCATCCAACACTGTCCTCCCTCCCTACCGGTCCTTTGCAAACCCTCATCGAACCCTGAGCTCTGCAGAACTGTTTGGGGGAAAAGAAACTGATCTAAATAAAAACACAATCCATTTCTTTAAAAAAAGAAAATCCTACAACCCTAACCCTTCTGATTTGTCTGATACACTCCAAGAATTTGGTACACTGCCCAGATGCAGACACTGGCACTAGAACCAAGCTTCTTTACCATTATTTCAAATATTCTTATAAGTGAGTTAAATAACTCAGAGCCTAATACAGATATAGAAAATATCATGACTAGATTTATCAATATTTGTCAACTTTCCTATAGAGATTATTGATAAAGTCCAACGATTTGCAAATCGTTGAAGCAAAATAATATAGTAAGGGAACAAGACAGCGATCCCACCGTCTTTCTGAAATGTGAGAGCAAAATAGCCCGAATAACCCAACTTATTCAAAGTATACTTATCCAATGTTCATAAAAATAACAGAAAAATTTTATGGTTAAAAAGAAAAACATAACAACTCTTACAGTTGAGAAGTTGGAATTTCCTTTTTGGGTTCTTCACTATGCTCAGAATCTTCCCCAAAATCAAATCTATCCATCAACTTCTAAGTGGGAAAAAAAAAGGAGAAAGAAAGAAAGAAGTTAAATAGTGCTTCTCACAAAAATATGTTGCAAATGCTATTTTATTTAAAGGTAAATACCATCCCATTAATTTATCTCTATCACTTAATATGAGAATGTATCATGATATACTATATTAATACATTTTATTCGAGTAGATCTTTTCTTTAAAGTACTTTGATGTACACTGCCTTGTGCACCTTAAAATAAATGACACGAGAAATACTAAAACTCTAACTTTACAGAAGTGAATGTTAGAATTAAAATAATTAATAAAATGATTAAAAAAAGAAAAAAGAAAAAAGAAAAACACCCTAGACTATAATCAAAAGAGCTATTTCTAGTATAGTTTTCTTAGGATGATCCACTGTTTTCCAAATGATCAATTTAAATTTAAAGGCTTTTAATGTAATCTAGCTATGCAGAGTCAGACTAAATTATACTTGGAAGCTGCTGGCTAAAAAAATCTAATAACCCAATGAATCTATAGTTTCCTGTGAATATAACAGGAGCAGAAATAAAAATAATTGGGATAACACTTCCAAGGTATTTAATTTTTCCATAATTAACAAGTATACTGAGAACATAATACAAACTACATATTGTAAGATTTTCACCTTTAAAAATACTATACTTTATAGTTAGGCCTCAATTTATCAAAATATTATAGACCTGTGAATTGTTATCTTTAGCCAAAAGAAAACATTCTAAATGTTTCAAGTGAAATTATAAAATTACTTAATTTCTTTCAGAAGTTTGAACCTTTTGTAAAACTTATGTCTTAATACAGTACAGTCGATATTAAAATAGTTCTACAATAAAAAGTAATTTACAGAATTGAATCCACATAAGAGTATACAGAAGTCAGTAATTCATATAGGACAATTCAGTATCTGAATTTCTACCTTGTTAAAGGGCACTCCCTGTTCTAAGGGATTGAGGGTGCTAGCTGCTGCCGCCGCCGCCGTCAGCTGTGCCGTAAGAGCCTGCAACTGAACCACGAGGCCAGCGTCCAGGGCCTGCAGAATGGAAGGCTGAGGCTTCTGCTGCTGTATCTGTAAAGTCTGTATTAACTGCTGAAACTGGAAGGGGGAAAAAAAGAGAAATTAATACAAAGAGATGCTGAGTTTTATTTACAAGAATGTCCACTTCTAGTCAATAAAACTTCTAGTCAATAAAATTCGTTCTAGTCTTTGGAGATCAGAAAAAAGTACGAACTAACTCTAAACAAGTTAATTTTTTTCACAAAAGATTTTATGTGCCATATAAACACATTCCTTAATAAGTCTATCTTGCTTCTGGAAAGTCAGAAAATTTTAAACAAAATAAAATGGTCATACGATGAAAATCAGATAAAGAACTCATCACAGGCAGGCTGATATTTTTCACTAAGCATTTCATTCCTTCTTCAATTAACTACTGAATCTCTGTAGGAGGACAAGCACTGACCACAGCTGCTTTTGCTTTCTTTCAGATCTGCATCTGATAACATATTTCCTAAAAGCAGGAAAAGCAAAAAAAAAAATCTGTCTCTTTGAGCAGAGTCTGAAACTAAAGGTGAACTGTGTCAACAAGACTGAAAGCATCTCCTAGCCTATCTACCCACTCTTAAAAAACAAAATTGAATAGTGAGATCCCGAAGATATTTCATAATTACGTGAATCCTGTGTAGATTCTAGAAGTAATGAAAACTTTTCTAATCAATTTCTAACTAAACCCAATATCTAAAATTACCAGTTTAGAATAGAAACAGGAAATAGCAAAGCTATTGATGACCAAGATATCTGTACTCTTTTAAGTTCACCTTATGATGGGAGAAGGTTCAAACACAAATTAAGGTGACAATAAGCAAAGTAACTTTGTGTCTATCTAAAGTAGTAGCATTAAGAAAGAAAGCAGTTAGCTATCAAATAAACACTTACTACGGACTACTAATGTAATAGCAAAGAAAATAATATAAAAATATATGATAGCTACTGCAATGAGGAAGCTACAGAACAGATGAAATGAAGGGAGGGAGGGAGGGAGGGAGTCACAGGAAAGGAGGAGCAGGAAGAGAAGGAGGGAAAGGACTACACTGAGGGGGCAGGGGGAGTAGGGAGGGAGGAAAGAAGGAAATGCTCTCTCTCTCCTTTGCACATTTCAGCTTCCTCTTTGACATCCCCATTTTCCCCAATAGCGCCGTTATGTCTTCAGTCCCCACGTTCAAATCACTGCAGCATCCTTTCTCCTCTACTCTGACTTCAGAGTCTAGCAATTAGTATGTCTTCTTGACTCTCTATGTACTATTTCCTCTGGAGAATCCCCTCTCCTACTAAAAGTATTTAATGTTTTTTTTTTTTTAATCAGAACAATGGCTTTATGAATTATTTTCAAAATATTATCACAGAATTATAATTCAATAATTTTATGTATTATCAATTAAATTTATCGACTGTCCCCAAAATGTAGAAATTGGGTCCAATCTATGACTATAACTGAATCATTTTTTATATTTTTAAAACTCTACGTTGGTCCCATTTTTTTTTTTTTGAGAATGTCATTTTAGAGTCCATAACCCTATTTTTCACATATTCATTACTTCTCTTCCATTATCAGTTACCAAAACAAATATACTCCTATCTTCAGACCTTCTCCCCTCTCCTATCCACTGAAGTATTGCTCAGATCATGTGACTAACTTCAACATAAAAATCTGTGGTAACTCCCCACTGCCTAGCATAACCACCCTCTATTCTCAGCCTACCATGTATGTCTTTTGAAAACCAAGTCCCACACTTAGGTCTATCATTTCACCTTTGTCACTAATAACTTACATGCATGGGCCACCTTATTTTCCAGACAACTCAACCCTAAAAATATCTCTCATATATCCAATATCGCTATGCCTCTATACATTATTCATTCATTCTACAAAAATGTATTGAACACCTGCTACAACCTAGCAACTGGAGATACAGCAGTGAACAAAACAGACAAAAGTCTTTGCCCTTGTTTATAATACATTACAGGGAGAAGAAACAAAATAAAGAATTACATAATGTAACGGAAGGTAGTAAGTGCTAAGGAAGGAAATGAGACAGGTGACAGAGAAAAAGAGCAGAAAGGAAGAAAGGCAGACTTTGCAGTTTTAAATCACTATTTGAAGGCCTCATTGAGGTGACATTTAAAATCTCACAGGTAGCTGAAACTACATTAATATGTGAGGAAAGAGAGTTCAGGAAGTTTATTGTTAAACTGGTTTTTAAAGAATAGGTTAAGAAAAGAGAGATGCTAAAGATGAGCTACCCTCATATCTTACCACTTGAAGTCACAATTCAAATGCCACTTCTTCAAAGACACCTTCTCATCACTACCCTCGTCTCTATTTCTGACCTCTTCTCCCAAACCTAGCTAGTCACTCTAAAGACCTACCGTTTTAAGTCATATATCACTATCTAAAAACAATGTTTTACACTTTATTATTATCTGTCTCTCTTAAAATAGGACGACACCTTCTCCCATATAGAAGACTTCCATGCCTCATTACTGGAGTAACAATAGCACCTAATAATGTTTGGCACAAACTGTGTGTGCTAAAAACCAATATTTTGGTGCAAAATAATTTTTCATAAAACCATCTTTAATGACATGAGTGTTCTTCATGCGTTACTAAATGAAAAAAACAAGTTACACAGTACTATATATAGTGTGATGCTATTTTTACAAAATAAAACACACATACTCTTTAGGTGGTACACAATGAAACAATACATTAGGAAAATAATAAGCTCTAAATCATTGTCAACATGACAAAAGTCTGCTCACCTGCTGGCCTTGAGGACTTTGCAAGATCTGAGCTACAGCCGTAAGCGTATCCGTGTTTGCTATCTGAGATACCCACGGGTCAGGTAAACCTTGGACCACATTGGCTGGAGTAACAGGTGTCACAGGAGTTCCTTTAAAAAAAGACAACAAACCCATTCCAATAAATATGTAAGAATGAATAAGGCTTAAAAAGGTGGAGGGATTTGCTGTCGTTTCATAAAATACACAGAAATTTATATAAATGTTATTTTACTGTCCCCATTTTGAAAAACCAATACAGAATTAGGTAGGTGAAAAAAAGTACCAAAAGGATCATCCAAACTTGTTTTCAATTAACTAAGCTATTACTTTAAAGGAGTCAACAATACTTAGCAGTCGTTAAGAATCTTGCCACAGAAGAAAATTCAATTACATAAGGAACGATTCAAAATACAATCTTCAATGAAAAATTATAAAATGCTATGTATAATATGAAACTATTTTTGTTCAAAACCGTGTCTGCATACACACCCAAAAAGCAAATATATACCAAAATGTTAACAAATATAATTCTTGGATGATGATAAAAAATTACAAATGTCATTTAAATACCTCAAAAAAAATTCAAGATTATTACTGAAGGATTCTTGGCTCCATTAAATTGGTTCCTTATAAATATTAACTTTCTCTAGTATACTGTAACTATCAAGTTGATTTGCATGTGAGTTTAAAAGGTTGCAGACAACCTAAATCAGAAAAAACTTAACAGACACACCATTTCCCAAAGGTCATTATATCTGTTTCTAAGGATTAAAAAAATTTAGCTCCCTAATTTTTAGAAAAGAATTACACTCAAATATAATTGCTGATTTTATTTTGCCTTCAAATTATTTTTTCTTTCAGTTACTCTACTGCTAGACAAATTCTCCCACAGTCAAACTGTCATTTCACACACGAACGACCACCGGGAAAGTACGAGCAGAGTATCTGGAAAAGAAGTCTCCGCGCAGAAGCGTACCTGGGGTGTTGCTCATGGCAGCAGTGGTGCTGGCCAGAACGGGTGTGACAGCTGGAGGGGGAATCCCCGCTGCCATATCCAGAAGAGGCTGAATAATCTCACTCTTGAATACATTATTCTTCTGCCATAAGTTTAACACTCTCACTATTTTACTCTAGAGGAAAAAAAGAAAAATGACATTTTGATCTTTTCATTTTAAAACCTTAGCACATTCATTTCATAGTGCATAGTGACTACTTGGGCAGTGGGTGGAGTGGGATGGATGGTTTAAAACACTTCTACAGTACTTGCCACCCCTGAAGTTATGTTCCTATAATTCTGCGTTTGCTAACCTTAACTCGCTTGAAAAAAACATGTTCATTCTACCAGATATACAAAGTAAGTGAAACAGCAACTGGGTTTCAGCCTCCATGTGAAGTCTCACGAGAGCATGGTGACGGCCAGAGAACCATGTTAATAAGGCCGCTGAGGCAGGTCAGCGTTCGCCATGGCACTACAGCTACAAGTCACAGCTGATTTTAACTTTATCTTTTAAACTAATAAGTAACATCAAGACAAACATCTTACATGACTTTTTAAAAATTTCATTTTAAAACTAAGGACAGAGGAGGTTATTTCTTCACATAAGAATTTAAACCAAATCTATTTTCTTTCACAGCTGTTCAGCATATAAAAGCTATATAAACAACAGTAAGTATTAGTTACTGACTAATGTAGCATTACTTACTCCTTTAGGAAAATAATTTAAATGACAGGCTGAAATTAAGTATTAAAAAGAGACTTCTGTTAAATGTACATATTTTGTAAAAGTAAAATAAGCAATTTTAAGAATAAAGCTCTAGTTCATCTTTAAATCCCTTATAGTATTATACTAATGAATTTTCAAACTATGTCCGAACTACATTAACATGCAAACGTTTATTTAAAATGAAGCATAAGAAAATTACACAAAAAAATGCTTCATACCTTATGATTTGACTCTCCTAAGACGTGAGCACTTAGAAAGTACCTTACAGCTTTTTGCTTTAAAGAAAAAATCTTCCAGTTCCCAAGACACACATCCTGTACTTCAAAATTAGCCAGTCTCTGACAAGTATCATTCTATGTATCTACCTACATACAAACAAATAATGCCTCTAGTTTATGATTGAGATTATAGTATCAATGTAATCTTTCCTTCAAAGACACCTTCTCATCACTACCCTTGTCTCTATTTCTGACCTCTTCTCCCAAACCTAGCTAGTCACTCTAAAGACCTACCGTTTTAAGTCATATATCACTATCTAAAAACAATGTTTTACACTTTATTATTATCTGTCTCTCTTAAAATAGGACGACACCTTCTCCCATATAGAAGACTTCCATGCCTCATTACTGGAGTAACAATAGCACCTAATAATGTTTGGCACAAACTGTGTGTGCTAAAAACCAATATTTTGGTGCAAAATAATTTTTCATAAAACCATCTTTAATGACATGAGTGTTCTTCATGCGTTACTAAATGAAAAAAACAAGTTACACAGTACTATATATAGTGTGATGCTATTTTTACAAAATAAAACACACATACTCTTTAGGTGGTACACAATGAAACAATACATTAGGAAAATAATAAGCTCTAAATCATTGTCAACATGACAAAAGTCTGCTCACCTGCTGGCCTTGAGGACTTTGCAAGATCTGAGCTACAGCCGTAAGCGTATCCGTGTTTGCTATCTGAGATACCCACGGGTCAGGTAAACCTTGGACCACATTGGCTGGAGTAACAGGTGTCACAGGAGTTCCTTTAAAAAAAGACAACAAACCCATTCCAATAAATATGTAAGAATGAATAAGGCTTAAAAAGGTGGAGGGATTTGCTGTCGTTTCATAAAATACACAGAAATTTATATAAATGTTATTTTACTGTCCCCATTTTGAAAAACCAATACAGAATTAGGTAGGTGAAAAAAAGTACCAAAAGGATCATCCAAACTTGTTTTCAATTAACTAAGCTATTACTTTAAAGGAGTCAACAATACTTAGCAGTCGTTAAGAATCTTGCCACAGAAGAAAATTCAATTACATAAGGAACGATTCAAAATACAATCTTCAATGAAAAATTATAAAATGCTATGTATAATATGAAACTATTTTTGTTCAAAACCGTGTCTGCATACACACCCAAAAAGCAAATATATACCAAAATGTTAACAAATATAATTCTTGGATGATGATAAAAAATTACAAATGTCATTTAAATACCTCAAAAAAAATTCAAGATTATTACTGAAGGATTCTTGGCTCCATTAAATTGGTTCCTTATAAATATTAACTTTCTCTAGTATACTGTAACTATCAAGTTGATTTGCATGTGAGTTTAAAAGGTTGCAGACAACCTAAATCAGAAAAAACTTAACAGACACACCATTTCCCAAAGGTCATTATATCTGTTTCTAAGGATTAAAAAAATTTAGCTCCCTAATTTTTAGAAAAGAATTACACTCAAATATAATTGCTGATTTTATTTTGCCTTCAAATTATTTTTTCTTTCAGTTACTCTACTGCTAGACAAATTCTCCCACAGTCAAACTGTCATTTCACACACGAACGACCACCGGGAAAGTACGAGCAGAGTATCTGGAAAAGAAGTCTCCGCGCAGAAGCGTACCTGGGGTGTTGCTCATGGCAGCAGTGGTGCTGGCCAGAACGGGTGTGACAGCTGGAGGGGGAATCCCCGCTGCCATATCCAGAAGAGGCTGAATAATCTCACTCTTGAATACATTATTCTTCTGCCATAAGTTTAACACTCTCACTATTTTACTCTAGAGGAAAAAAAGAAAAATGACATTTTGATCTTTTCATTTTAAAACCTTAGCACATTCATTTCATAGTGCATAGTGACTACTTGGGCAGTGGGTGGAGTGGGATGGATGGTTTAAAACACTTCTACAGTACTTGCCATCCCTGAAGTTATGTTCCTATAATTCTGCGTTTGCTAACCTTAACTCGCTTGAAAAAAACATATTCATTCTGCCAGATATACAAAGTAAGTGAAACAGCAACTGGGTTTCAGCCTCCATGTGAAGTCTCACGAGAGCATGGTGACGGCCAGAGAACCGTGTTAATAAGGCCGCTGAGGCAGGTCAGCGTTCACCATGGCACTACAGCTACAAGTCACAGCTGATTTTAACTTTATCTTTTAAACTAATAAGTAACATCAAGACAAACTTCTTATCTTACATGACTTTTTAAAAATTTCATTTTAAAACTAAGGACAGAGGAGGTTATTTCTTCACATAAGAATTTAAACCAAATCTATTTTCTTTCACAGCTGTTCAGCATATAAAAGCTATATAAACAACAGTAAGTATTAGTTACTGACTAATGTAGCATTACTTACTCCTTTAGGAAAATAATTTAAATGACAGGCTGAAATTAAGTATTAAAAAGAGACTTCTGTTAAATGTACATATTTTGTAAAAGTAAAATAAGCAATTTTAAGAATAAAGCTCTAGTTCATCTTTAAATCCCTTACAGTATTATACTAATGAATTTTCAAACTATGTCCGAACTACATTAACATGCAAACGTTTATTTAAAATGAAGCATAAGAAAATTACACAAAAAAATGCTTCATACCTTATGATTTGACTCTCCTAAGACGTGAGCACTTAGAAAGTACCTTACAGCTTTTTGCTTTAAAGAAAAAATCTTCCAGTTCCCAAGACACACATCCTGTACTTCAAAATTAGCCAGTCTCTGACAAGTATCATTCTATGTATCTACCTACATACAAACAAATAATGCCTCTAGTTTATGATTGAGATTATAGTATCAATGTAATCTTTCCTACTATGATAAAAAAAAAAAACCTACATCTTAAACTCTATTAGAACTGAGAAACACTATTATTATGAAGTCTACAAATTTAACACTGATTTATTCATAGTAACTGATAGAAATCCAAGTACAAACTAGTAAAATTTCTAAATCAAAGTGTTTAACTTACTTCAAAAAAATGTATACATAAAATTTTTAATAAGCTGTTTTAGGTGGGATTCTAAGGTGTCTATTTTAAGTATCAGTTATGATAAGTCACTTAAAATTACAAGCATTCTTCTGCCTGCATCTAATTATCAAAGTACCAAAGTAATTAAAAAGAAAACGTCTCAAGAAGCATATCCATTAGTTAACAAAGATGATAATAGTTTATCTCCATATATAACCACTATAACATGTTTTTTTCATAATTTTTATTTTTCAATTAGTTGGCATATATTATTGGTTTCAGATGTACAAGTGATTAGTTATATAACTTATGACGTGACCACCCCAACACCATACATAGTTATTACAATATTGACTACATTCCTTATGCTATACTTTACATCCCATAACTATTTTGTAATTACCAATCTGTACTTCTGAATCCCTTCCCCTTTTCATCCACCACCCCCAAATCTCCTCTCATCTGGCAGCCATCAAAGTGTTCTCTGTGTCTGTGAGTTTGTTGCTGTTTTCTTTATTTTGTTTCTTAGATTCCACGTGTAAGTGAAATCACATGGCATTTAGTCTTTCTCTGATTTACTCCATTCAGCACGATACCCACTAGGTCCATCTGTAACATGATTTTTCTGATTAAGAACTATAATTATTAAAAATAAACGCTACCTAATCCTGTTGGATTTAAAGTAAAAGATCTGTGGTGAGCTTTTAAGTTTTGTGGTTCTTCCTTAAAGCGATCATTATTGTCTTCATCTATTCTTATCTTTTTCTACATAATCAATATTGCAATCAATTTTGTCAGAAGAGCACACTAAATATCCAAATCAGCATCCCAAATAAGTAACCTTCTAATATCTTTGAGCACACATGAAGATAAACAACCCCTTTTCATTCTCCCTCAGGGTCAAAAGCCTTCCTTTAACGTGACATCAAGTATTTATTCATTCAGATCTAGCAGACCTAATGATGTGGTTTCTAGCACTAATAAAACTCTACCGTAACACAAGAATTTTGATATGCAGTTACTTTCTATTAATTGCCTGGCAAATCCATTTTTCACAAACACTAAGTAGGTAAATGAGGTCAAATAATCAAAATTCTGAATTGGTCGTGTGTGAATAAATAAACTTTTAGTATAATGCCAAAGCTTATGATAACAAGTTTACCACCAATTGCTTCAATAAATTAAAAAGTGGCAAAATCAACTACATCTTTCCACTCTGTTTAAGAACAAAAAGGAACAAAGATAGTGTAATAATTAAATACACAAATTCGGAATAACTAAGAGTAAAGGATAACATAACATCATAAATTAAGATACTCTATAAAGAGTCTCCTTGAGACCAAAAGGGTATCTACTTTTAAAAAAAACAGCATACCTTGTCATCCCCAGGGCAACGATATAAATTCTGGAAAGTGCTAATGATGTTATTACTAAATCTGGGTGCAAAGACATCCTTTTCTTGACCAAACTGATGTCGAGATTGTCGTACAATGGAGTCAATAACATAAAGTCCAGGTACCTTGTATTCTGGTTTACACTGATGAAAAAAAGAGTGAGAAGAAAAGGAAATGAGAAAGTAAAATTCCTGATCGACAGAAATCACCACAAATCCTATACAAACACAAAATCACTGTTCACGCTGAGGTAACAAATACTCAGACACTGGCTATTCCACACCATCTTTGTCTGGGATGGCATACTGAAGACTCTGCTTTGGCTATTCATAGGCTCAGTTCGACTGCTATCAGTTGAACTTAAGTTCCACAATAGGACTGTGTACCTGCCTCGAATGACAAAAAACAAAAGTAGCCGATAAATAAGGTACGTTGTAAAAACTCTGTTTAATGATTTTGCAAAGCCACATGGAAAGCATCAGCAAATTCAGGGAAGAAGAGCTCTAGACAAAACCCTGCCAGCGTGCGTCAGACAGATTGCACCTAACACTGACAAGGGGCTTCTGTACTAACACGGGAACGAATGCCAAATGGCAAACTGTAACATTCTACATGCACTGAGCTCAAAGTTTCAAAACTTTTCTCAAACACCACACCTGTAAGAAAGATAAGACACTACCATTATGATTCTAGCAATCAATCCTAAAAAACATTTTTCAGCGACTCCACTGATGTTTCTCAACCTTTTTATCCTTTACTCGAACTGAGGAACATAAATCTCTCCTTTTTGCCACAAGCTTTTCTAGCCTATCTAGTTAAGTGGGCACAATGAAGAATCCTCCTAGTTTGTCTCCATATCCAGAAGCATGAGAAAACCTGCTTCACGAACGTGTGTTGACTAAAATGATGGAATCAAGGCTGCAAAGAGCGAGTTTCATTTTGGGGACTAATTAGGTAAATATTTTACCCCAAGTAACTTCCTGGAAATCATACATGGCACTAAATCAAAACTGTGTTCTTGCAAAACTCTTCTTGGAAACCGAGTACCAGTGAGAAAAAGACCTTCAACCCATCTCCTGACACACGCATATTTCTATGGGATATTTAGCTGAGACAGTGAGTGATTTTACTCTGCAAAAAAAAGGGGTATTTCAGATGTTCCTTCAAATCCTTTAAAAGAACCTTTTCCTTAAGGTCTTTATTAAGCCAAGAAAATGAGGAGACCATTAGAACCAATTTACAAGTATGCACTGCAAGACTGTGGCTGTTAAGTACTTGAAGTATTTCATAAAAAGGCAATAATAATGTTGACATTTGAATATTAAAGTTTTCAGTTTAACCTACCTAAAGGTTAAATGTCTGCTCTGTTGAGAATTACCATTTTCGAAAGTCTGAAAGAGTGAGCTTTCCTTCAAGTTCCCAAAAAGCCTAGCATATTCGTCCCTCTCAGTTCATGTATCTGATCAAGGCTATTTTCCTTTGACTACTATACATTCAAAGAAATAGCTACCTAACCAGGCAAAAAATATATCTCAGTAAAGAGCAGAAAACTTTTAAAATTTTGAAAGCAGGAGGACATCCACTCTGTTAAAAATTATCTATTTCCTAATGCCACAAACATAGATAAGTGATTATTTATTAACTGATTTATTGCCATTTTAATTTTCCCCGACAGAAAATAATCTGATGTATAATGTTTTATATAAATGATTAAC
The DNA here is from genome assembly GCF_000151845.1 of Pteropus vampyrus. Taxonomy (NCBI): domain Eukaryota; kingdom Metazoa; phylum Chordata; class Mammalia; order Chiroptera; family Pteropodidae; genus Pteropus; species Pteropus vampyrus. The sequence continues at coordinate 3,432,077 of NW_011888859.1, read as the reverse complement.
AATCTGATGTATTGTTTTATATAAATGATTATCTGAATGAAATTTATAAGTCCATGGTAAGAGCTTTAAAAGTTAATAATGGAGGAGGTAGACAGGGTAAAGGGGGGTCAAATATGTGGTAACAGAAAGAAATTTAACAATGGGAGGTGAACACACACTGTGTGTGTGTGTGTGTGTGTGTGTGTGTGTGTGTGTGTGTGTGTGTGTGTGTGTGTGTGTGTGTGTGTGTGTGTATGCCTTACTGTTAAAATGTACAACTGAAACTTACTGGATTTCGTTAACCAATGTCAGTATAAAAAAAATAAATTAAAAAAAATTAATACTGAATGGTCAATAATCTAAGTAATTAATGCACTGGGTTGTTTTTTTTTTTTTTAATAACAAATACATTTTTTTCTTTGATTTATTTTTTTTAATGCAATTACAAACTCACAATACAGAAGAATCATGAGTTCACAATATAATAAATGGGCCTTTCCGGCCTACCGTAAAAATTACAAAGCTTCAAAAACGTAGCAGAAGTTTCAGTAGTAAGCTATGCGGCCTAAGAAAAAAACACGTCCACAGTATCTTCAGACATACTACATACGAAGATACTGTGGGACAGAATTCCCTTCATTGCTAGATTAGGCATTTTTGCCACATAAAATGGCAAAAAAAAAAAAAAAAACTTTAAGAATTTGTTTGAAAAAACTTTAATATTTGGTAAACTTGGCTAAGTCACCAACTAGAAACTTGGGGAAAGAATTAATATCAAAAAACCTGAAATGTTTTTCAATTTCCTCTTCAAGTTCTATCAGTACTGAAAACAAGAATTCTTAAGATTTTCCAATGTCATGAGGTATTTTTTACTCTTTGAATAATTTTGTTTTAAAAAGCTGTGTAATGTTAAATTTTCAGCTACACAATCTTCAAACTACATACTATTAATTTCCAATTTCTTGTGTTACAAATAACCTTTGGGGGAGAGGGTGAAGAAGGCAATGACAGATTGGGAGAATGCACCTTTAAACATATTTGTGTGATTTTCATTCTACTGTTATCATAAGTCAGGGTTTTCTGACAAAAGAACCTCAAGGTGAGTTGGACCACACTGCATTATATGAACACACTTTTAATAATGATTTTGTTATTAGAATTTGTGCTGCCAATTTCAGCTACTAACAGTTGACATTAAACAGAGCTAGAATGGTAAAAACAGGAGCATGTGGCTATACTTGCAAAGCACTGAACGATGCTGGCAGTAGCATGTAAGAAAGAAGGCCTGTCCCAAGACAGTCACAACTGACACCACATGAGTTCTCACAGTAAATACTAGAAAAAAATCTTTTCCTGCTTCTGGCAGGAGGAGGAGAAAAGGAATCATTTTGAGATAGCCGGCAGCAGCACTCTTCTTAGCAAGGTGTGCTCTCTGGACAAACCATTTAACTGGAGCCTAACCAAGCTGGGGGAAGGTAAACAGCCAACTCCAACACACTCCAGCCATTGTTTCACCAAAGGGGGATTTAAAAAAATCTGAAAAGCCCGTGTGAAGTTCACAGTCCAGAGGTACAGGCTCTGTAAAAATACTACAACTAACATCACACTTAACAGTGACAAACTAGAAGTTTTCCCACTATGATCAGGTATGGATGACAATAAAGTATGGACAGGCCCTCTCACTAAGATCAGTATGGATGGCCCCCTCTCAGCACTGCTCCTCATCATCGCCCTGGAAGTCCTAGTGAACACAGTAGGACATGAATAAAAGGTGTACAGATTGGAAAGGAGGGGTTACAAGAACTAAATTTATATACTACTACTAACTGAGCCTACAAGATCTTCACTGCTAACTTTGAACCAATCTACACAGTATTTTATTTCTTAAGGAAACAGCATTAATTATGTAACTTAAAACTACAAAAAAAAAAATGGAAAGATCGAGCAATATTTTCTTTTAAATGGCAAACACACTACTTCTATGCCAGTTTCAAGACTTCTGATCCTGATGAAACAAAGCTCACCAACTTCAGTTTTAGCACACAGCTTAGCAAAATCTGAGGTTGAACTAGATGTGATATACTGAATCTGAAGAAAAGTAACAGCTGTCATAAAGAAAGCAAGTATGTTTTAATTTTGGTAACAGAGTACATTTTGCTCTTTGGCTATAGAAATTCCTTTTATTTGATGAGTCATTAAGAGTCTGAAAAACACCTTGTTAGAAATTTTAATACTGGTTGGAATTTAACTCCTTGAGTGAAGGTGATATTAAGATAATATCTTTTTAAAGTAAACTTTAAGACTCATTAGATTTTAAAAACTTAAGTCTAAAAATATCACGGGTTGGTAAAGAAGAGCAGCATAAACTCAACATCAGTATTGAGAGTGTGAATTAGTACAATCATTTTGAAATTAATTTGGTATTAATTATCTAGCCAAGTTGAAGAAATGCATATCCTACAACCCACTAATTCCACTCCCACAGAAATGCAAGCTGAACCAGGATATATATATGAGAATGTTCCAGCAGTACTGTCCATAATTCCATAAACAAATGTCTGTCGACAAAAGGGATAAGCTGTTTATTCACATAATGGAACATATATGTAGTGATGAGAAGAAATGGATACTGCCACACGCAACAGAAATGTCTCCTAAATACATGACACTGTGTGAGAGAACTGCACACGAAGGAATAGATACTACGGGATTCCATTTACGCCAACTTAAAAGGCAGGTGAAGTATTTAAGAATTCTGACTGACAGAGCAACACTGTAATAGCAAGCACGGATGCAAGCACGGATGTAGCGAACACGAGTGTCGGACTGCACACTCCGTTCGCCTGGGGAGTCATAGATCAGAAGAAGGCAGTGGAGACTTGGGGCGCGTTAGTCAAATTTCTGCTTATCAAGTGAGTGGCAGTTACACAGGTCTTCCCTCTATAAAAAATTTAGCTGTATGTGTTTTATGCACTTTTCTATATGGGTCCACCTATTTCACACGCACACAAAAAACCATTTATATAAACATCCTTGACTTCATAAATAAAATAAAACAGGCAAAAATTTCTTATCTTAATGATTAACAATGACTGGTAAGCGTTTCAAGATATATTTGAAATGCAAACTTAAGGAGGTGTGGAACAAAGAGTTAATCTAAAATACCTTAGGGCAGAGAAATTTTAGTAAAAAGTACAAAAAGAATGTGAGAATCTGGAAATTTACTCCTTTCAATGGGGCTAAAGTGCCTGATTCCTTATGTAACCCTCGCAAGAGGCCAGAGTGTTCTTTCGAGCAGTTTCCCTGGCCTACAGGAACTCATCTTATATTGCTAATTTACCTTTTCGTTTATTATCTTTATTCATCGAACTATAAATTTTTCATGGCTAAAACACAGAATAACAGATAACATATTATCAAACTGCAGCCACACTCTTCCCTTCCTTGCACTATTTGTTTATGGTGGATGAAGAAAAAAAACAGAGAAGCTGAATAACCTGTAGGTTCCAAGGGTGGATGATACCCAAAATTACAAGTTTACTCTCGTTAAATAATACTTCAAATTTTTTCTTAGATCTCTCACTTGACTATAATGTGCACAACAAATTAACTTTCTTATAAATTTGCTAAAACAGTATTTCCTACTATAAACAATAGTCTAATCCAGTGGGTTTTACAAACTGAGTTCCACAGAAACAACTCAAAGCGCTGTCTGAGCAAGCAACCTTGAGGGCTACGGGAGAAAAACAAAGCAGGTGGCCGTCAGGCTCCCCGCCCATTGTGCTCCCTTTTACTTATGTGCTATCTATGGCTGCCCCTTCCCCCGATATTAAAGTCCTAGTAAGAATAGGAAGGAGGGGAAAAAAGGTTTCCTCTGGTATTAAAAATACATACACAATCTGGAACCTCATCGAAACTAAAAATCTGTGTTCTGCAAAAGACCTGTGTTAAGAGAATGAAAAAACAAACTACCAACTGGGAAAAAAATATTGTAAACCACACATCTGACAAAGGACTTACATCTAGAACATATTAAGAACTTTCAAAACTCGACACTAAAAAAATCAAATCATCTAATTAGAAAATGGGCTGAAGACATGGAAAGACAATTCACTGGCGATGGCAAACAAGCAAGTGAAAATGTATCCAACATGATCGGCCCTTATGGAAATTTAAAACACTACCCGTCTATCAGAATGGCTAAAATAAAAAGCAGTGATAACACCAAATGATAGTAGGCAATATTTTCTCCACACCTTGTCTAAAAAGATTGCTGCTCTCTAGGCATTCAGCTTGGTGAAATTTAAGAATTTCTTTAAAGGCTATAAAAGGCAATGAATTTATAATTTCATTAAAAATCAATCATACTGACACCATTTTTTTCCAAGGACAGATGCGATGGCAATAAAAATTAACACAAATGTCTACCTGAAAACTATTGTTTTTAAAGTTATCCAAAAACCGATTTATTTTACTTTGTAATTAGAAAATAAATGGAATCATTTCTTGAACAATCCATCAAAACAATTTAAACCTAGGTATTTAATTTAAAAGAGAAGAGCACATGGCACTGATCTATAATTATAGTACATTAAGTGTATATATGAAAAATTATATACTTACTTTCTGAATGAATTTCTCAACACTCTGTACCACATGTTTATAGAACTAAAAGGAAAAAGCAGAGCATGGTTTTAAAATCTGTTTGATTAGATTAGGATTTTTCTGCTAAGCATAGGATTTGTTTCGGCATAGTTTCAAAGGTCTTTTAAAACAATGAATTTTACTCATGAATTTTGAGACGGCCATTCATGTCACTCTAGCTATGATATCTCATTAGTAAAGGGATTCTTAAAGTAGACAGATGGTCTGTATATCCAAAGTGTGTTACATTAACACAGATACAAAAGAATTCTACCACAATCTTTATGAAAGTACATTTTCACGAATAGTTGCCAGCAAAATACTTGTGATAAGCACTTTGACAAATGAATATTCTTACTTTCACAGAAGGAAAAGATTACCTACACTATTATTTTTTCAGCTAAATCAGAGCAATACAAGAAAAACCAACTGTCAACAAACAGCATTAATAAATATAAGCAAGGGTGTTGTTTTCAATTTCATTTTCTCCTACTTCTCCCAGAATATGGAACTGCAAGTATATATATAATTAGATATAGAGATGTATAAGGTTCTAATAGATCAGCCAAAACATATCAGGAAACATGAAATGAGCACACGGATTAAAAATTAGTAATGGACTACTATCAATTATGAGAAACCTTAAAGTTTTATAACCAACACTATGAATAAACCTGAAAAGAACAGAAATTATAGACTGAACCGAGTATCCAAAATTTGTGCTTAAATTTTAATATCCCAATGGTACTTTCATAATTAGCATATTTCTGTTTAAAGAACTAATTTGAATTGTGTATCTTTATACTTCAGATCTCACAAATTATGCTTTTAAGGGATATCCCCTTAGGCTGAAAAGGATATTTAAGTAAACTGCATCATAAAATCCAATATTTTAAAATCAAAAATAACGGAAAACCTCATTATTCATAGTAACAAATCGAAACCTACAAAAACTTTAAGCTTGGTTAAAATTTCCTTACTAGAAATTAACTGTTTACCATTTAAGTTACTTAAGTAAAAAACCTAAAACAACTATTTAAAAGTTATTAGGCACTTTAAAGGTAGGTACCTATAAACATTTAAAATCAATATACAAAATATTTACTAGGTAATATTTATTAAGTAATAATTCTACTGGAAAACATCTTTGACAGTGCTTCTTGCTTCTAGGTACTTTATGTACACTACATGTAATTCAGAGTAAAAAATGCTTACTAAACTTTCATTCAGTTTATTAATTCACACAGACCTCCTTCCACAATAGTTATCCGTGAGGTTTTGCTGACAGTGTTCAATGTTAACGAGCATCCACAAAAATAATCATCTTCTAAATGCTTATGTAAAAAATCAACAACTTACCTCAGTGTGATACATAGTATTATTTAAATGTGAATGAGAAGGCAGTTCAAATCTCAATTTATATATGTACTAAATACAGTTTTAAAATAACACAGTATTGCAAAATTGTTGGTCTGAACTCTAAAAACATAAGTGACAAGAAAAACAAAACAAAACAAAACGGCTCGGTGACAGTATCTAGAAATAAATGTAATGTGTGATCTTGGCTGAATCCTGAAAAAGCAGGGGTGCCAGCTACTCAAGTCAATAGGTAAATAAAGGCAACTGGTAAATGTAAGTATGGATTGTATATTAGATAAAAGTATAATAAAGTGAAATCTCCCGCATGGGATCAGTGTATTGTGATTACTTAGGAATGTCTTTGTTTCTAGGAGATTCAAATTCAAGTACTTAAGATTGTTATGAATGAGATATGAAATGCTGAAATGATTCGGCCAAAAAGAGTGTGCACATGCGTGCATGCAATGTGTGTGTGTGTGTGTTTAGAACTACACCAAATGTAGCAAAATGTTCAGAACTGGCAAATCTAAGGGGAAACTGTGTGTTAATATTTTACAACGTTTGAATTTTTTTCAAAATAAAAAAAATTTAGAACAGCAACAATAAAACAACAGTACAGTATGTCATAATGGTTAGATTCTTGATCAAGAGAAAGCTGGATTTGAATCTAGCTGTATTTATTCTGACTATTGTAAATTACTTAATTTCTCTTAGACCCTTCCAACATCTAAAAAATGGAAATAATGTTAGCACCTATGCCTTATGGAGTCTCCTAATTAAAAAGTATTGTGATCAACAAAAAAATTATGTGCAAATGCATCAATTACTAATATTCATAAAATAATAATATACATGTTTGCACACTCTCAGGATCATGACTATAAAAAATCAGATCACAATGTAGAACAGTACAGATAAAAAAAGCACAAGAAATTAAACATTCTATACTAAGCCTATCAGATAGTCTGAAAAATCACTTCTTTGAAGAATTCTCTAGCTTAAATGTGTTTACTGGTGACTGTCCTTATCCTCCTTTGATTTTCCGTATATAAATACTGGGATTATAACTATAATACTGTAAGATATTAACTACATGTCTGAAAACTAAGATTTGGCCATTAGAAGACTGCAAAATCATCAAATTATATGAATTTTCTCCTAGTGGTGATTCTCTGTAAATAGATAATGCTGTTAAACACAATTTATTAAAATAACTGGTGCTTCTGGTTATGGCTGATGTTCTTATTTATAGTAGGAAAACGTATCACCAAATACTCATAGGTTAATACCTGCTTAATTAAAAATAAGCACTCATTCATTCTTGTTTTTAAGAGCCCCACTAAAGCAGGGAGTCTTAGCTTTGGGGACAGGAACCTCTTGGAGAGATGACTATGGCTGAGTTTCAAAAGGTCCTTAGAGCCAAGAAACTTTATGTAAAATTTTGTGCATATGTATACTTCTCTAGAGAGGGTCCAACCTTTTCCTGAGATTTTCAGAAGTATCCATGAGTCAACATAGGTTCAAAACCACTGTATCAGAGCAATGGCTAAATGTCTGTGGCCTCTTCCCACAGTTCAAATGTCCTATGTACAATGAGGCTCAATTATTTTCCATAAAGGCCCATTTCCAAATCTATAATAGAATCAATAAGAAAAAAATCAATACATTAATTTTTACTTACAAAACTTTTAAGAAATAATTTCAAGATTTCAAGATTCTGTGCCAAATAACAGTGTTAAACACATTCTCCACAATGTGGCTATATCTAAAATCTTACCTACCTAAGAAAAGTAAGGAAAAATGACTGCTTCAAAGTTTATGGAAGAATATTTATCAAAATGTTATGTGTTTATCGCTAGGTGGGAGAGTTTGCAACTGACAGATTTTCATTTTTGTTTTTCCCCATGAACATTTATTAACTCTGTAAAAAGGAAGAAAATATATAATCTGTAAAAATTATCCCACCCCCAAAATATTAGCGTAGTATTTTCTTTTGAAAACACAGAAGTAAAATTTATAACTCACCTTAATAGCTTTGATGGCTGCCTTAGTAATTTGGGTCATTTTCGCTTTAGAAATTGGTGGTTTGTAGTCATTCAGGGAATACAACTGATGAAAAAAAAAAAAAGAACAAATTTTAAATTCAGCCAAACTAACTGTCTCTAAGCAATTACATGAAATTACCAAACAATTTCCAATTTCATATTCTCAATGAAAATGCTGTGCTGCCTTTCTTTTAAAAATCAAGTTGAACATTATTAGCCATCTGGGAAATGCAATTCAAAACCACAATGAGGTATCAGTTCACACTCGCTTACAGTCAAAAAGACAGATAACAACATGTGTTAGTGGGACATGGAGAAAGTGGAACCCTAATGCACTGCTAGCGGGCATGTAAAATGGTGCAGCAGCTCTGGGAAACAGTTTGGCAGCTCCTCAAAAAATGAAACGTAGTAATATATGATTTAACCAGCAATTCCACTCCCAGGCACACATATCCAAGAGAACTGAAAATGTATGTTCACATAAGAACTTATACACAAAGAGTAATCGTGACATTTATAAAAAATTCATTTAAAAAGGGGAAACCGCCAAAGCCCATGAACTGATGAATACTGAATAAACAAAATGAGTTATAACCATTCAGTGACATATCAGCCATGAAAAAGGAATGAAGTACTAATATATGCTTCAAAATAGATGAATCTTAAAAATACTATGCTGTCCAAATTTTAAAAACAACATATTATAGGATTGCATTTATATGAAATGTCCAGAAAAGATAAATCTATTGGTGATTGTCTACAACTGGGAGAACTGGAGAGAAATGAAGAGTCGCTACTAATGAGTACTGTATTTTTTTCTGGGGTAATGAAAATATTCTAAAGTCGAATGTAGTGATATTTGTACGACCATACTAAAAGCCACTGAATTGTATACTTTAAATTGGTTACCTATATGGTAGGTGAATTATACCTCAATAAAACTTTTAGGAAATCAAGGGATATAATGTTTAGCAATAATCTGCCCTCCAGAATATTTTGTTTTGAAATTTCTCGTATAAGCAAAGGATAATAATACTGCTTAGATAAAAAAAAAAAAAAGTTAAAGACAAGGTGAGAAATTAGGAGAGAGACAAATAAGCTTAAATGAACACTGATTAAAACTTGTATTGCACTCAGTGATGCTAAGATTCTAACAATAATGCTAGAATATTAAATATAAGTCTGGAAACTAAGCTTTGACCATTATGACACTACAATAACAACTTATACAAACTTTAAATTAAGCCAAATTTGTTAGTTAATCGACTAGAAATTTAACGAGTCCTCTACAGCTTTTGCTCCAGCACCCCTAATAACCCATCTATCACTGATTTCTACTGATTTTTACCCAGTTTCCTTCCCTCATATTTGTCTCCTCTTTCTCCTCCAACCGCCACCACAACTGCAGTCCAAATTACCTTTCTCTCTCACATAGACAATACCCAAAAGGATATGGCATGTGTATCTTTTCAAAAACTAATCTGAGAGGTGATTAATACCCATTCTCCCTACCCTTAAAAAGATCAATGTTTTCCTACTCTGGATAAATACAAAAATCTATACACAAGGCCCTGCCTGATCTAACTCCTGTCTCTACCTTTGCAGTTTCCTCTCACCCTGTGATTCCCAGTCCAGCCCTCTGCTCCAGGCACAATGATCCCTAACAGAGCCTTTAAAATGGGCTTGTTCTCTCTATTTGGAATCCTCCCCACCAGAGCCTCCCCACTAGATGATCCCCACTAGATGATACATCTTGGTCAAAGCATCACCTAATGAGGAAAGCCTTCCCGACCTCCCCAACCAGATCAGAACCTCTTATGCTCTCATTGTACGGTCATTCGCCTTCGAAGCATTCACTGTAGTAATCTGACATTTCCTTGTATGATGATTATTTAATACTGAGCATTAGTAATAAAAGACAAAGGATGTAAGTTCCTTAATGAAGTTTAAGTTAATAAGAGGTTAACTGTACCCTAAGAGCTGTCCAAGATGAAATCAATCCCGGGAGAAATACAAATGTCTTTCCCTTTAAGTTCCCACAGAGGTGCTCACCTCTTGATGACTCTACCCAACCAGGGTTAGGATTTCATCAGATCCTTTAAGAAGCTACCTCTGTCAAACTTAGAGAATTTTAATGTATGTGTAGCTTCAATTCCTGCCCATATGCCAGTCTTACCCGCCAGGTGCAAAATAAATAACATCAACACACTCCATACTGCAAGCCATGTAAAGCAGACTTTCTTAGGCCCAGGCCCACCTGAGATCCACTCCTGCCCTCTCCTGCTAGAGAACAAAGCCCTGACTCTGTTTAGATTTTTTCTTTTGCTCCAAACTATATCCTGTGTCTAGAGAACCGATATTTGTTAAGAATAAATTAAAATTAACAAATACATACAACACACAGCATTGCACAAGCTTTACACAGAAAGACCTGGATTTGAATTCTAGCTACATCACCTTATTACAAATTACTAGACCTCTGAAGCTGAGTTTTCTTATTTACAAAATAAAAAACGATACTCATTTCACAGAAATATCGCATATAAAGCTTTCAGAACTAAAGTAGCTCAGCAGAATTAGCCATCGTTAAAATTAAAATCCTCCTCTTTGGTAGTTAATCTCCATTAACAGATCCATCATTTATTTATTCTCTTAGCTACTTGAAGGTTCTTTCTATAGTAATCTGTTACTAGAGAACGAAGATGTATTAGGTTCTTCCTACGGTTAGCAATTCATCACTTCTTCCACTTTGTGTAATAAAGCCCTGACATTTCGATCAAGCATCAGTCCATATTCTAGCAGCTCAAAGCTTTGCTTGTTTGCATTCTTTTTTTAGGGAGAAGGGGGGCGGTTGGGGGATGTGGGAGACGAGGTAAGGGAAATATAATTTAGACTTGTAAAACATTTTCAGTCTGAAAAGTCAGCTCTCATCTGAGAAGCTCTTCCAAAAATGCGTCTACTGCAGAAACTTAAGGTACTACCCGGAGAAATATTACGTAATTTAGTACTTGTCAAAGGATCACTGATACACATGCTTCCAACTATTTCTGTAGATTTTCTAAAATCTGTTATGAAATGTGATCATCAGAAAACAGGCATTGAACATTTCATCTAATCCCTCACCAAACACCTGTACTAAAATTTAATAATAAATACTTAACTTACAAAGATTAAAAATGTCCCCTAGAACACTATCTTTTACTGATCTCTACCCAAAAATTCCCTTACATAAGAATTCACAAAGTATATTTTCACTGAATTCAGAGAATGACTTGGCTAATTTTCATGAGCTTACTTTCTATCAAAAAAGGATGATTTAACGTTTCCCTTTTCTGGGGCTGTTGCTGATGTTTACTCATTCTGAAAACATCACAGATGTCTACTGACATTACTTCTCAGCTATATTTAACTAGTTTTGTTGTATACAATAATAAAATCTATTTTTCAACTGCAAATAACTCTAAGATGCTTCAAAGTTCTTTTTAAAACAGGTGGAGTATAAATTTATACATTTAATAAACTAATGTGAACCTAGTACATGACTTCAGAGACAGCTTGTCATCATCCAGCTTTCCTTCTATTTCCTTCCATTCTATCTCCAAATTGAAGTGTTCTATACATTCCACCATTGCTCAGTCCTCAGCATCAAACTCAATCCTCTAGGACCGCCATCAGACTACTTATTGAGAATTTTATGATGTCACTACAACATTCAGTATTTTAGAAAAAGAAAATAGTGACGAAATATGCTGCTAACCCATTCGAAGCTTTTTAAAACATCTATAAATAATACAATGTACATGAAGACACTATATTTAATCTTTAGATCTACAGGATATGACAATGCCTGATACACAGTTAATAAACCTTTATTACCCAATTGATAATTAGGAAGTACCAAGTTTCATTCCAACCCTCATTCTAACCAGATCGATCAAGCTGCACCAAGAATTGGGAATGTAACTCTCTCTGTATTCTCAAATTTTGATCTGGGACAGAAAACATGGTTTATACTGGAGAACGCTGGAGAAGAATGAAAGTTGATTCTGGGACCTTTCTTTTCCTTTGCCCGACGATTCTCATACCTATGCTTGAGTCAGAAGAGCACGGCTGCATGCTCTCTAGGCTTGGGCTCTCCAGACACCCAGTTTTCTCATATATAGGTTTTAGTCTCACCTTTTATTTCTTAGGGTCTGGCTCCCTGCTACCACGTTTTCCAAAGTCTAAAGTGGCTGCTGATCTCGTTAGTGTGTTCCATAAAATTACTGCTTCAGTTAAGACTATTTTAACTTTTCTAGGGCTACTGATATCTGCTCTGCTAAACTCTGCTCCCATATCCAAGCTTTTTTCCCTCATATGCTATGTTCTAATGTTATTGAGTAACCTGTGAACAGCCCTTTATTTATACAAACTAAATCCATCTGACCGCAGTGACTGAAATGAAGTCTCGGGATTAACCTGCCCCTTCCTTTGGCTACTCAATACTCAAGACTTATCAATTCAAAGGAAAGACGCTAAGTAATAGCCTGGGTTTTCAGTCTAACTCATTCAGGCTCTTTATGTTTCAATTGCCCTCAAGTACACTGAAAAGTGCTCTCTGAAGCAGTAACATTTTAAATTTCCATACTATTACTTATAGGCACCACATCAAATGCCTATTTTGAGATCTGAAAACAACTTCTTCAAATCAAATCAGTTTCTAATGACTTTAATCAAGGTTTGCAGAATCTTTTATCTAAACCGAGATATCTTAGGCTGCTGCTGGCTACTCAACCAAAAAACTTTCATTTCTAATAAATATTTTTAAAGTTGCTGATTACAGACCAGGCTCAGGGTCAGTACAGTAATTATTTGAAGCTGTGGAGGCCACATGGTCTCTATCTCACTAAGTCTGTAGCATGAAAGCAGCCACAAACCATTCACATGTAAATGTGCAGGTTTTGTTCCAAGGAAACTTTTACAAAAGCAGGTCAACACTTAAATGTAGGCAATATTTCTCAATGCTACAAATATATACAATTTTTTTTTAATAAACGCTGCAATCTCATGTCCCTGGAAAGTACATTCACACCGTCCCTCATCTACGCACTGAGGTTCATTAACCAAAACTTAACAAAATGTTGTACTCCATGCTTATTTCAAACAAACTCTTCGGTTCAAAAATCAGTGCCTTTCCCATCTGAGCACTATTTAATTAATTCTACTATGATCCTGTAAGAGCCCAACAAAAACTTATTATCTGACATACTCCAGAGAATCATCAAATCTGGATAAGAGCTTGCTCATTTACAGATTAAGCTTATGTCTTCAAATTGTTAGTTCTACGACCAGTGGAATTAACCTTAAGTGTGAAATAACACTGACCAAACCCAATTCATTTTTCCCAACAATGGTACTTTAGGGACTTGAGAGTACCGGCTAGGATCTCTCTCGTATCTCCAAAGAAATCAGAAAATCAGAAATCACAAAAGTTCCTGGAACCAACACAATCTTGACTTTCAGTTCAAGACAGCATGCTGACCACAGACATTTGTCTTTTCTTCCTTCTATCAGGAGGACAACAAATATAAAAGATATAATAACTCACAATGAAAGGCAAAATGAGTAGAATCAGCAGATGTCGCAAACTTCCAGAAAATGGAAATAGTTAAGGACTGATTGCTACTGATGAAAGTAAGAAAATATTCAAGCTACAGTACATACAAAAAAGAAGATATAGCAAAAGAAGGAAATAATTTGTCCTGCAGAATTCCAGAGAACCACCACTCAAAATCAAAGTATCGCAAAGGGCAAGAGTAGCACAAATGAACTGATGCTTCCTCTATTCTTGCAAAAAGTCAATAAATGTCTAAAACTGACCATTCAAGAAACACTGGTATAAAAATATCATTTGGTGATAGGAAAGTAATCATCAGCGCTAAAGTGTTAAGAACTAAAACGTTCTTCTCTTTGGGGGATACAGCATAGGGTCAGAGAGAAAAGCTTCCAACAGAACCTCTTTTGTACTTAAAAAAAAAAAAATTACATACATAAGCTACTTTGAAAAATATAATAATTATATTTTAATACAATCTTGTTCTAACTCCAGTGCCAACACTGGTCCTCCACAGTATACCTCTGCCCCACAAAATTCATGTTAGAAGTCCCAACCCCTAAGTGACTTTTTTTTTTTTTGAAACAAGACCTTTATGGAGGTACTTAAGGTTAAATGAGGTCATAAGAGTGGGAGACGTGATCCCATAGGCTTACTGTCCTTATAAGAAGAGACACCAGAACACTCTTTCATTGCCATGTAAGGATAGACATGAGAGGGCCTCATGGGCACTAGGACTTGAGAGTGACTGCCAGGAACTGAGAGTGATCCACAGCCCACAGCTGACTAAATAGAGACCCTAGTCGTACAACAGCAAGGAACTGTTTTTGGCTACCAACCTGAATGAGCTTGGAAGAGGAACCCATGTCTAAAATGAGAGAACTACTCGCTAACACTTTGACTGCAGCCTGATGAGATCATCAGCAGAGGACTCAGGGAAACCAGTGCCTGGATCTTGACCCATGGAAATTTTGGAACAAATGTATGCTGTTTTAAGCCACAAGCTAAGTTTGTGGCAATGTATTACACAGCAAGAGAAAACTAATATAGTAAAACAAAGTTGTGAATGATTTTTCCTAGTTTTCTAACAACTTACAAAGATTTTTAAATTTCCGTAAATATTTTTGTGAAAATTATTTGTAATTCAATATAGAAATTAAATTTAAAAAATAAAACATTTCTCTGCTTTTTCATAAATAATTTAAAAGTTAAAAACAAAAATTCAGTATTTGCATATAGGAATAAAAAACTAATCAGACTTGTTTCACAGATGAAGTCGTTTTAAAGAGCATATTGTATCTACCCCCAAAAAATAATAAGTTATTCATAACGATAACATGTACCCCTATGTTTACTGCAGCATTAGTTACAATAGCCAAGACATAAAAACAACCTAAGTGTCCATAAAAAAAAAAAGATGAAATATGGCCATTTGCAATAGCATGGGAAAAGGACAAAGACCAAATGATTTCATTCATATGTGAAATACCAAACAAAAAGAAATGAACTAAAGAACAAAAACTTAAACAGACAACAGAATGGTGGTTACCAGAGATGAAGGGGGAGGCAGGGAGGCTATGGGGGGGGGGGTGTCAGATAGATGGTACTGGGTGGTGAGCACACAACAGAGTATACAGAAGTCGAATTATAATGTTGTACGTCTGAAAATTATGTTATTAACCAATGTTAACTCAATAAATTGAATTTTTAAGAGCATATTATTCACCAACTTTAATACTTGAGAACCAATACCTTATTGCAAACTTTACTTTAACAAGTCAAAAACTAGGTATTCTGTATATCCAAAATTTCTTACCCCCTAATTCTCCTTTCCTATGTATCAGGGGTCCCCAAACCCCGAGCCACAGACTGGTACCAGTCTG
Organism: Pteropus vampyrus; assembly: GCF_000151845.1. Taxonomy (NCBI): domain Eukaryota; kingdom Metazoa; phylum Chordata; class Mammalia; order Chiroptera; family Pteropodidae; genus Pteropus; species Pteropus vampyrus. The sequence goes on along the minus strand of NW_011888859.1, from coordinate 3,416,574 downwards.
TGGCTTGTTAGGAACCAGGCCGCACAGCAGGAGGTGAGCCCGGTTGCGGGGAGGAGCAGCCAAGCTCCATCTGTATTTGCAGCTGCTCCCCAGTGCTAGCATCACTGCCTCAGCTCCACCTCAGATGCTCAGGCATTAAATTCTCATAGGAGCACCGGTCAGTCCCCTGGTGCCAAAAGGGTTGGGAATTGCTGCTATATAGCATGATCTTCCATGGTTTGTGACAGAAAGTAAATAAAACAATATAAGCATGTAACAAAGTAACATATAAAATTAGATGCCTTTGACAATACAACAAAATGTAACCAGAAACAATAACATTACACTTAATAGTAACAGATTCAACATTAAGAAAAGGAAGCTCTAAAAGAATAATGGGACCAATATAAACTTGGGTTAATTTTTACTGAAGTGGCAATAATCTTAGGCAAACAGAATTTTTTAAAGAACAAAGGCTAAGTTATAGATATTACCTCCTCCCGCCCAATCAGGCTTGTAACAAAGACACAACTCCCAATTTATACTATGTGTTAGTAGGAAAACGTCAGAACAAAGTTTCAATTGCATCTTTGAAAAAAAATAAGACCATATGGAATTGCAAACACCAAAGCACATAAAATCTGAAATGTTATAATGCCCAAACACTAATGAGTGAACACAGAAACTGCCTTTTAAAAAACCATATACTTTTTTCCTGTTTATAAAAAAGTTGGAAAATACAAAAAGCACAAAGATGACAGAAAATGCAAATTATCTACAATCCAACAATTAATCACTCATTCCAAACATAATCATTAGTGCCAGGCACTATGGATCCAACAGAACAGGCAGACAAGGTCTCTGTCCTCATCGAACTGCGAGGGTGCTTTTAGAGATGATGGTATTCTAATAAACAGTTTGCAGAGTACGGTTAAGTACACAATCAAGGTAATAAACAACGTTATTTAATGAATACACAAAATTATACATCTTTCTCAGAATGTCAAATCCAGAATCCCTTCTTCTAAAAGTACAAGCACATAAAAGAAAATGCCTACTTTCTTAAAATTATAAATATGAAATATGCATACATCTGTCTAGTAAAAGTGAATCTAGATACTAAACTTTGAGAGGATAAAAAGATATCCTCTAGTTAATAAAAAAAATAAGGCCAGAATTTGATATACAAAAGTGCTAACAGATTATGACCAATACGAATGTTTATATGCTTTATAACTAATTATCCTTTCCTGTGGGATATAAGCATTTTCAGATCATTAACCTTTTCTATTAAGATATTCTATTAAGCAGAATATCTATTTCTCAAGCATGGCAGACGTCTAAGGTTTTGAATACTGTTAAAAAAGAAGCTATTTGAGAATCTAAATTATACTTTAAAACTGTTGATAAGGAAAAACTGTAATCAGTTCTTCCTCCCAAAAAATACTATATAAAGAACTAAATTAGACCACAAAACCTTATTTGTATGGTCCCTTAATTCAACACACATATTTACATCTTTTCCAAATCCTTGGACTAAAAGGGGTTAAAAAAAATACTCAAAAATATACACAAGAGTTACAGTGAGTCAAGATGAAGCAAGTCAACTGCAGCCTCTTTCACACTGAGTACAACTAAAACGCCAGGCTACAAAAGCAACCACCAGAGAGGACCATGGAAAGTAAAACAGCAGGCCTACTGGAGCTGCAGTCAAACCTGAATGACCAGTGATAGCGGGGGAGGGGCCGTGTGTGGGTGTTGAGGTAAATTTTACGGTGTTTCCTGTTCCTCTATTATCTCCTGGCTTTGATCCCAAAGCTGGCAGAATCAGAGGGTGCTGTCAATACCAGAAGCAAAACAATGAGAGGAAAACTCCCTTAGCCTAGCCAAAAGGATGCCCATGCTCTGGGAAAGGGGAGGTGTCCCTGGCCCTTCTAAGGACTGGAGGGCAGCCACTGTTGCCACACCAGCACCTAAAACCCCAAGATAAGAGCCATCCCCAGAAAGAGGAGCCAAGAGAAGAGGCTCCTATTATCCAAAAATATGGTGAGGAGTCCGCATTTTTTTCCTCTTCTTTCTTGCTATTTCACTCTGAAGGCTAAACCGGGAGAGAAATCTGACTTTTTGGCCAGAACAAGAAAAGGGTATCCCAGAATCTGACACAGCACAGGGAACTCCAGAGAGAGCTGGAGAAGCGGACATCCTCATTCTGTGTAACTTAAGTCCCAGGCTCATCCCAGAACGGTGCCAAAGAAGCTCAACAAAGGCTCTGAGAACTAAAATCTGTGTAAACCCAACACCTAGAGACTATCTCCTGAGTGTCACATGTGCTGGGCACAACCTAAACAGAATTAATGCTTTGAAAACCGAAGTGAGAATGGAATCACCACAAAATGGCAAACAGAACTTACACACTGAATGCCTGCTAAACGAACACTGACACTCTTCAGAAAATTTCATGCACTCCTACAATATTGAAAATGTCCAGTATACAAGCCAAACTTCCTCAATATAACCACACACACACGGACACACACAATGTGTCCACACTGCTCAGAGGACAAGATAAGCAACAGATGCCAAGACCAAGATGACAATGATGCTGCAATTATCAGTTAAAGACTTTTAAGTCATAAACATCCTCAGCAGGGTGAAGGAGAGACACTTATGACAAAATGCATAGATAATTTTCAGCAGAGAAAGAAAAACTACAAAAAAATGAAAATTTCGTAACTGAAAAAAATTACAATATCTGGAAAAAAAGTGCAGTGTGGTGCTAAACACAAGCGCTGTAGAATCATTTACTGGTGACTACATATTTTAAGCAAAAGACCATAATCCTGATTATTTTTACATCAACATTTTATGACAGTTTTAAAAAAACACATGCCCAGGAAGAAAGATCTTGTAAGGTATACTAAGAGATAAGTTATTCTAATATATACATTATTAATGTACAAATATGAAAATGTCTAATGTTACATGACAAATGTAAAACATTTGCAATTACAACTTTACGTATATAATAATTAAATGTAAAAACAAGACCAGGAATACTGTTCAGAAAAATATTTGTAATAACAACTGAGTATAATTTGGGCATAGACAACTTTCTTAAAATTAAAATGAACAAAAGTTCTACCATATATTTTTTTTCTATTTCATGCCATTCTTTCTACCTAGAATGGTCTTTCACTTTTCTTCAAGCCATAATCTAACTAACCCACTAGATGAAAATTCTCAAGGTAATTCTAGTCCAATTAAAATAGAACACAGCAAAAATACATAAATTATGCTGATTAATCTTGGGTGAAATTTTCTGTTATGTTTACATTTGTGACTATTGGCTCACGACAAACTGTTCTTACTGTGAGTTATGGTAAAAAAAAAAAAATGTTGAGACACTGCTCTAGCCCATAAGTAGAAAGTAATACTAAAATTAATTACAAGAACAATTAAACATGATTAAATTCTCTGGTGGATAATTCTGCTTGTCAAAGACTGAGTCTAAGGTGCAACCTTTGGGCCCGACTGGGCCTGGACTTTGCATGTGCTGGAACAAGCCCCTGGCCCCATTGTTTGTGTTTTTTCAAACTATGGCAAAGGTTCAAGTAAACAATGTGGCTCTGGATAACCATTCTCCTTTCTATAACCCATTCCAGTTCGAGATCACCTTCGAGTGCACTGAGATCTGTCTGAAGACTTGGAATGGAAAACTATCGTGCAGGCTCCACAGAAAGTGAAAAATACGATAAAGTTTCAGATTCTGTTTCAGTGAGCCCTGTTCCTGCAGGAAGACATCTGTTTGTATTTTAGGCTGATTGATGCACCTAATCCAAGACTCCACTCCAGATGCACACACCATAGGTGTCACAGCTGTGCTAATTCCACACACCTATCAAGGTCGAGAATCTATTAGCTGGCTACTATGTAAAAATAACAAATACACAGACAGAATTAAAGGAAAATCTGTCAGTAAAATCAGACTTTTCTAAGCTTCCAAGGAACATTTTGGCATCTAATTCGAGTCACAAGATTCCACATTAATTGAGAAGATAACAGAAAAACTGGAAGGTGCAGAGTGTACATCTACAATCACTTCTTGCAACAGATGTGTTCCCTTCAGCATTGAAGGGATGGTCCATATCAGAAAACTCACTAAATGTCATGTTAGAATCCAACATGGGCTACATGTGACAACCTGCCATCCTTTTAGTACAAATTGTGCTATAAAAACATACAAAACTATTTCCCTGAGGTTCCATTAGTCACAGTCAAGACATGAAGAATTTGTTTAAAATATACTGTAGAAAGTTTATGACAACCAGTATTTGAGCAAATTGTGGAATATAAACAAAACTATTTTTAGGTTAAAAAAAATCAATCTTTGTTTTGTGTCTTTAAAGGTTAACAAATATCTAAAGATGCAAAAGACATACATAACTCAGATTTTTTTTTCTTTGTTGTAATCAGAAGAATGAGAAAAGGGAATAAGGTTCACACCTGAAATCACATCCTTCCATCAATGGTATATGCACGTATGTGTGTTTATGTGTAGATAATATGTAAATACTCCTCATCCTGTAACTTATACACCTGCTTATTACATGTCATATCAATCTAATTACGATGTGAATTATTTTGCTCCTAATTTACTTTCTGTTTACTCTATTTCCCTCTCCATGTATCTGTCCATCCATCCATCCATCTCTCCAGGCATTCCTTCCACTCTGGAAAACACTGCCCTTACACATTGTAAATCCTCAATAAACAGTTACCAATATCAGCATCTTTTTTTTTTTTTTTCATATCTTCCACAATACCTAAAACAGTTCCTTGCACTTAGTAGGTATTCAAATATATGCTGATTTAACTTTGATAAAGTGGCTTACTGGGTTCCAAAGGGAGCCAAATACCAGCTAGCAAAATAAATTTAGCCAGCTTCTTCACATCTAAATTCAATTCAGTGCAATAAATCTATTTTGCTCAAAGAAGTGGAATGCCAAAGCCAAAGGTGATCATGTACATTTCTCTTCTTTTTCCCACCTGAACCTTACTTTTAGTAAGGTTTGCAACCCTGTATCTATAATTCTACACCAATATTCACAGAAATAAACTATTTCAAAGCACAATGTCTCACTCTGAAATAATCCGTTAGCATTTATAATGTTGTATAATAATCATCCTTGCATACTATTTTCAAATTGACTTTGAGAGTTAATCACAAGGACTCACAATATTCTTACGCAGATCAATAATTTTATTATCGAGGTAAAATCAACTTAAAACATATAAAGAACTGGAAAATACAAAGCCAAATTCAACTGATTATAAAAGTCAAAGCTACACAGTGACTTAAATTAAACAATCACTCATTAACTACTGTAGACAGGCACAATATTAAGCCCTTCAGTAAACAAAAAAATAACATGAACACCTTCACCCCACATCTCTAACAACCTACTGAGGTGAGGGGAGAGTCAGACATACCACCACTATAATATAGTAATGCTTAGAATTCTGAGATTTACCACTGTCAGCTCTGACAATTCACTAGTGACCGCAAAGGTCTCTAAAATGTTATCACAGGTAATTTTCTGGAGACACTACTTTGACATGTGTATATTAAAAAGCTGGTGTGTATGGAAACAATTTACTTAACTATCAGTGTTTCAGCATCTTTGTTTTTCTCCCCTCACATTCCCATATTTAACAGAGGAATAATATACTAAAGCGGTATGCAAAAATTGGGGGATCCATGAGGACCTTATGAAAACAAGAACAAATGGCATAATTTAGAGCTCCCCTCTCCCTCAAAAAAGTGCTACTGGGAGAGGTATTCAGACAAATGAAATGTACGTCTAGTTGGAAACAATAGGAAAAAAGGCTTAATAAAGTAAATGGAAGTAAAATGGGCTAACTGGGAAAAAAAGAGCATTTCTGTTACAGCTATGATTCTGCTTCCAAACAATTTACACACTCATCAGTAAAGCTCTCTTTAAAAAGAGAAATTTTAAAAAGAATTGAAGAAGTGGCTATTTCTTAATGGGACCACATTAGTATCTCTACAGAATGCTGTGCTTTCCTACTGAAGAATTACTGAGTACCCAAAACAAACAATACACACCGGTGGGAATATATCGTACACAACTTTGCGTACAGTCAATCTTCCTCTTTCACAGTGCTGCACATATGCAATGTATAGGATAAGCATATTTAAACTAAGGGAGAAGTGATGAGGACGCGAACTAAAGTATTGTTTTTATTATTTAATATTGAAAATGAAAAGGAAAGGAAGATGCAAAACACTTTTTAAAAATAATTCGTTGGATTTCATAACAGACAAAAGAGAGGACCTAGGAAAATTCCAGTTTTCAAATCTGAGTGTTTGGGAACATGATTTTACTATTGACAGAAAAAGAAAATCTAAATGTAAGAAGTTTGTGAACGAAAAACGAGTTTAGATCTGGGGTGATTTGAATACTATTTCCTAAGCACATTTACACAAAATGCCTAGAAGATATAGGACTGGATCCCCGGAGAGAAAAGCAAAAATCCAAGTCATTCTGAAGAGCTACAGAATAAAATACTAAAGACTAAATATCAGAAAGAGAATAAGTAGAACGAGAGCCTACCAGACTAAAATCATTTCAGAAATAAGAACAACAAACGCAAAGACTAAGAAAACGGACATGCAGTAGCCTAATAAGAGATAGGAATATATATTACTTTTCATCTCTATGGAACTATCACAACTGCTACATCACTTTTACCTTCAGAATGGCCCAATAAGACAAATGTTAAGCAATCTTCAACAAGGTTTCAGAATCCTCCAACCCTTAACAAGGAAATTCCCTTTCTCTAAAGGATTTAATTAAAATAATAATAAAATAGACCAACTCCATCCTTCTCCCAAAAACTAAGACACATAATATTTTGGGTTTGAGGGAAATACTACAAAAGTAATATGGTAATGCTATGAGAAATTCCAAATATTAGAAGCTCTCTTTCACTGCATCCCATCTACTACCTTCTGCTCTCTTAAGAAATAATCACTGCTAAAAGGCTGGTAGGCTGCCTTCCAGCATTTTCTATATGCATCTACTGATATATAAATATTGTAAATATTTATATGTATATATGAGAAATACTTTATACATTATCTTCCTCATAACTACTTAAAATTATTTTCTTAAAAGCTTTGCTGAATTTAGTAAAACACTGAAATTCTTATAAGTGTCAACCAGTAATAATATTAGTCCAAAATACATCATGGTCTGTATTTTGATACTTCTTGCTATTGAAAATTTTGTTCAACTATATCTCTAACTTGGAAAATATGCTGAATAGAATCTGGCACTTCCATTTTAATAATAATCTCCAAAACTTTTATCCAGTACCAAAGTGTGTTATAATACGGAGTTATTTTCCAGGGCAACAGAGATAGTCACGATGACACTGAACGTTTCCAGTTGTGGCTTTTTTTTTTTTCTAAACTATTTTTCTTTAGTATTTAGTTTTCTTTAAGAAAACTATTTTAGAAAAAAACTTATTTTCGAAAACTTAGAACCAGTATAATATTTAGTTTTCCAAATACTTTATTAAATTATTTTATAATTTTATATATTCAAACCATTTCTTTGAATATTTCAAAAGCAGCCAATATTTTAAATATTTAAACCAATTCGAGAGGCAGTGAGGGAAGGCTCATTATCCCTATCTTTAAAATGAATAAACTAAAATTAAGAAAAATTAATTAGAAAACTTGTTCATTACGGTTGATAGTTAAGAGATCCTAAAGCTTATCTTTCTCATCCCATTTTTAAACCATGAACAGCTACCTTCCTCCTTGCCAACTGTCATGTATCTCATCTTACTTTGACCGCAACCATATTAATTTTGTACCCGTCATGCTTTAATATACCTGTACCAGGAGTCTTCTAAACAGGAAAAATCTAAAGGAAGTAGTTACAAAGTAGCCACTCTTATTAAATTGTGAAAATTAAAAACATGCTAAGGATACAAGCTTATAGAGGAACTGCACTCCTCTATGAAGATGAAGATACGTGAGCTTTGTACTCAAGGGTATTTTTACTGAGTTGCCAGAAAGCTGCTGAGTGGGTGTGACTCTGTATACACTTCCTGGCAGCCGCATGTGTGCTGTCCTACGGCAATCTGTTTTTTCATGAGCATCAAGGGCAGAACAGCAGTTCATTCCTTATCCTGGCCCAAGGTTAGCATGGAGCAATGATAATCTACTAAGAATCACCAATTCCCACTCCTCCTCTACCTCTAACACACATAAACACTACCAAAATTTCATTCAAAAAAGCCATATGGAAAAACTGAAAACAAGAATAAACTGAGAAAGAGAGCAGAAATTTCTTCTAATTTGGCTGCTAAGTACATGCCTCTGATAAGCTGTAATTCTGAACCAAGTTTTATCATTTCTGGGTCTTGACTCTTCATTCATAAAATAAGTCTGCTAAATGATATACTACCACGAATCTTTTCAGCTCTAAAATTTGTAATTTCTGGAAAGCAAGTTTAAGCATGGAAGTAAACAAGGAATCCAACCACAGAACCACAAACTTTAGTTATGCCTATAGCTACAAATGCATAACACAACTATCATGGTCTTTAGCTACCCTACTCTAAACCCAAAGAGAACAGAAATGATTCTCCATGAGAAAACAAAATTTATAAATATAAACACACACACACACACACACACATATATAATGATTCTACAGTTTAAATTTTCCCTGGCATCCAAACAATCCATCTTCCTTTCAGTTCTTTCCTATGTCTTTTGTAAACATCCAAATGAAAAGATGTGAATTTTATCTCTTCTTAATTTTAGACTTACTAGTAACAGTGAAATGGCCAAATGAGAATAAAAGGAAGAATAAATAATTCATTTGTAAATCCTCTTCGTAACAAATTCCCACAAACCATATCAGCTGCAATTTCTCAAATAAATACAGGTTCTAGTTCTAATGATACAGCCTTTAGATTCCCAATTCCATGTTCACAATTAATTGGTTATTATAGACAAATTTAAAGTAAAGCATTATTTGACTATGAGGAGCTAATGAAATCTGAATGAGGAGTAGGCCTAATGTTAAGAAATTCTAAAAAAGACTCATTAAACAAAATTTAAATATTTACTTTTATTCATAGATCATTCAATTTACTACTTAAATTTTAATTGCACACAAGAACGTCTGGTTGTATAAGCAAAATTTAAAGCCAAACATATTCCACGCAGAGTGGCTTTTAAATGTCCTTGTATTTGTAAACACAGTACAATAGGAAAAAAGGACCAAAGCCTTATCTTAAAAAAAAAAAGAAAAAAAAAAAAAAGAAAGAAGATTCTACAAGACTGTGCCCTAAGCTTGCTTCTCTTCTTTCTCTACATCATCTCCCCAGACAATTGTACCCTCTCCTAGACCTTCATCTCTAGCCTATTCTCTCCAGGTGCCTAACCTATACACCCAGCTGGAGATCTCCATCTGAATGTCCCACAGATACCAAACCTTCAAGATGTACAGAACTACTACTGTATTCAACAAAAGAGTAATAGTAAGTGTCTTTGAGTGGTTGAAATATGGGTGATTTCAATCTTCCTTCCATACAAAAGATCTTTCTTTCATTACAGGTGGAAAAAAAATGACTTCCCACTGAATTCTTTCCCCCTTGTTTTGTTCCTTCAGGCCTGCCCCTCTTAGTGACAGGTACTGTGCCATTTTATCTACCTGGTCACTTAGCCGAAGCTCTGCAACCACCCTCTTCTTCCTCATATCCAGCTCCCTATTGTCACTACATTTCCCTTGCATTCATCCTGTCTTCTCCCCATTATCACCCTAGTTGAGCCTCTCATCTCCATTTATTAATTTAACCTTCCTTCTTCCCCCCAACCTCATCCCTTCATGTCCTGCCCTGCTCTACAAAGATACTAATCATCTAATACACAAATTTAAAACTTGTGCTTTTTTTTAAAACCCTTCAGACTCTCTACTCCCTTTTGATTAAAAATGAGGTCTTGTGCATAGTGTACAAGAATCTCCCTCCATCAGAAGATCCTTACCTGTTTGCCCATGACTCTTTCCAACCCTATCCCCTACCTAAAGGGGACATTTCCTTGAAAGTGATCTTTATCCTTTGCCTCACACAATGTCTTCCTCATACTGTACATCATGATATACACAGAAGAGTGTACACAGAGTACATAATGGCTACATCGCTACTCTTCATAATATTCACAACATTACCTTCTTCTAACTGTGGAAATCGACTGCCATCCCCCACCCCATTAGATTATGAGCTCTCTGAGAAAAAGAATGTAGGCATCTAATTCCCGTGTACTCTGCAGAATACAATGCTTGACAGATGGCAAATATGCAGAAATAACAAAGCTCAAACAACCAGCAGCTACTTCCTAGCATTCTTTCCAACCACTAGTTGCTATTACATTAAAATTTTCCTGGGCTATTCAGATAGCATTCTAGCTATCTGAAGATATTTTAATTGAAATAGAAAAACTATGTGTTGATCTTGAAGGATTAGCAAAACAATGGTAGCACTGACAGAATTATTCGGATTCATTAATTGCTACAGCTCTAAGAGGCCTGAGACATCTAATCCTTTCGTTTTGCAAATGAATCAAAGTACAAGAAATGAAGTAGCAGCCTCTGGCCAACTCCTTTAGGATGTTATATGCCTCAGCTGGGTTGTCACAACCTTTGTTCTTGAAACTGCAATCAAAGCAGCGAAAGGCTTCTAAAAGAAGTTCTGAGTTCCCTGACAGAATAGGAACAAGAATTTGGAAAATTCTGCTCAATAAGAAAAATTGCTTTAAAAATAAAAACCACTTCTCCTGGTGTAAAACAAACAAAACAAACAAACAAACAAAAACCCCAAAGATGTTAATAACCCTTACAAAAGCAGTTACTCATACCTCAATGCTTTAAAAAAAAAAGGGGGATACTTACTGGTTTATCAAACACTTATTGAGAAACTACTCAAAGATAGAAGTCATTTCAGCAACAAACATATAACAGTAAAAATGCACTTTGATGATTTTTATTCAACAATGTTGATATTTAGACAAGGACAAAATAGATAACCTGCACACAATTCTTAAGCTTTAAGAATTGGTAAATAAATATTAACATTATCAAGAGACTTTCTCCCTATTTCAAGAAAACTACATAAGCAACAACCTTCTCAGCGGTCCTTAACAGTGGATAGTAGAGAATTCTATCCATTCTCAATCTCATTTATTCATTAAAGTCTTAAAGACAGATTAGTTGAAGTACCATTATGTACTTGAATAATATTTCTTAGTCTTTAATACACATGTACTTATCACTAAATTAAGTCTGGATTCTTTGTCTCGATTAATGAGGTTTTACTTAATTTTCTTCCTTTGAGTTAGTTTAGCTACACACTGAAAGCATTATGATTAAGAATCATTTTCAAATAAAAATCACTTCGCAAAAAAAGGAGAGCTGGGAAGCAATGAGCCAAACTTTTAAGTCTGCCCCTTTTGCTGTTTTTATCAAAGTTTTCAAGAAAGAATGCTCACTCTGCAACTACTATGAATACTTTTAGTAGATAAAATGTCACTAACTGAATAAAAAAGAAACATGCATTGCCAGTATAAAAAAGAAACATGCATTGCCAGTAAACACTCACAAAAACTGAATGTGAATTCCATGAGGGCAAGATTTTGTTACACAATTTTTTGGAGTTTTTTTGTTTGTTTTTGGTCTGTTTTGCACACTATTAAATTTCTAAAATCCAGCATAGTGTCTGCACATGATGGTTAAGTGCTCAAAAAATTTGAGTAGTTTCACTAACGCAGCCTTTTAAGTTGTTTTGTTTTTAATTTAAGTAAGCTTTATAAAGCCTATAAGGAATATATCTTCTTGCTCAATTTTAATTCGGATTTATAAGGAGCAGGTTAGTAATCAAGTTTTCAGGTTTCAGACTGTGCAGCCTCAGCAAACTATGGCCTGCGGCCTACTTCTATAGGCCCTCAAGCCAAGAATAGTTTTTATATTTTAAAAGTATTGTGAAAGACCGACAAGAATATGCAAAAAGATCTTAAGTGGTACCTGAAACCTAAAATATTTACCATCTGGTCCTCTACAGAAAAGGTCTACTGACCCCTGTGAATGAAGATTCAATTCACAAGAGAAAGTTTCTGAATACTACTTTCACCTACACAATGAATCTACGCTATTAGAAGCACATCTTTTACCTAGGACTTTCTCTATATCTAATCCTCCAAATTTATGGCTGGTTATTTGATTTGAAGAATGTTAAAGAAAAAAATTTTTAACCAGAGCATACATGGTTATTCTACTGAAGCTAATAAAAACTAAAGGAGGATTATAGTTTGTTATTTGTTGCATACAAAGAATAACAAAAACGGATAGAGAAAAACAACAACAGAATACAAACAGAACTGAACCTAATTATATTGTAAATGAATAGCAGAACCACATTAAGGGAAAAAAATTAACCAAGCAATGTTTGAACACAGTATTTTGACTATATACCCTAAAGTTAAAAACAAAACAAAACAAAAAACTGTAAACAAATTAATAGGTTTGTTCTCACAGACATGTGGTTTAGCAACTCTGAAACTACTTTCTGTATATTTTAGGACTGATCAAATAATACGTAAATATATTGTGGATACAGAAACCATTTTTCTCACTGTCAGAAGAAATTACACATTTGGAAAGGGTAAAGGGGAACCCTTCAATGTTGAAATGGCAATGGTATCAGGATGAACTCAAAGCTCTTTAGACAGGCAAATAACTGGATTAAAAAACCGTTAAAATCTGTGTATATATACATATATGCATGTTCACACACATACATAATTTCTAGTCCAATCTGTTAATAGATATCCACTAGAAGAAACTAGGTCTCCTTAGAGAATATATTACTCTACAGGAAAATAAGGAAGTATTCAAAAAATGGTGAGCTGATGTCAAAAAAACACAGGAGCCAGCCTAAAGGAGCACGCTGATCAAAACTGAGACAATCTATGCAATAAAAAAATCTCAATGAATGCAAAAGAACCCATGAGTTCATACTGATATACAAAGATACATAAATAAATGGGGAGGAAAAAAGACTCTTACAAAATGCCAATAAGTAAAATGACAGACTTAGAAAAATCACATGACTACTACCTTAGTGCTAATTGATTCAGGAAAGAATTAAATAAATGCTAAAACAAACAGGTGAAGTTTGATGAGTAACAAAGTATTTATATAGTTTCAAAAATATTTCCATTAAGACAGTTGTTACTAAGAGAAACTTTACAATAGAGAAACCTTGCAGAAAAAAAGTTAACATCTCTATTAACAGGATAAATGGACATCATGTACTTCCAAAGGACAAGCATCACTTCTAGGGTATTCCTGCCAAAAATGCATAACCTGAACCTAATCATGGAGCAACAGCAGACAAATCTATATTAAAGGAATTCTAAAAATAACTGGCCTATTCTCATCAAATATCATCAAAGGTCAAAAAAGACAAAGACACAAATAACCAACTTGCTCTAGACTAAAGGATACTAAAGAGACAAATGAATGCAAGGTGTGACGTAGAACTTATTCTTTAAGGACATTCCTGGTACAATTAGTGAAATCTGAATGAGCTGTGCAACAATCGCGTTATATCAGTGTTAATTCCCCGATTTTGATAACTGTACTATGGTTATGTATGAGAATGTTCTTGTTCTTAGAAAAGGTTATTTAGAAGTAAAAGGTATTATGAATTGCAATTTACTCTCAAAATGTTCTGAAAAAAAGTTTGCATGTGTTCATGCGTATGTAAAAAAAATAAGAAAGCAAATATGCTTAACATAATTAGTAGAGGAATCAGGATGAACTGTACACAAAAATTCCTTATCATTCTTGCAGCTTTTCTGAAAATCTGAAGTTGTAAAAACAAAGCTTAAAAAGTGGGAAAAAATAAAGTTAAATCGTATTTGGACATCATGCCAGTAAAAAGAAATTGTGAAAAATCGAACGATGGTTGTCCTTTACATAGAAGGGTAAGAAAACTTCTCAAGCAGCAGAGTTTGAGACCTAGGTCCTTCTGTTCTGCGCTCTAATACTTACAAAGCTGCATCTCTTGGGTTAAACACACACACACACACACACACACACACACACACTCTCTCTCTCTCTCTCTCTCTCTCTCTCTCTCTCTCTCTCTCTCGGCCTCAGTTACCTCATTTGTAAAATGGGAATCACACCTATCCTACCTTTCTCACAAGGTTATCATAACGAGCCACTGAAATATGATGGTTGGAAAAAAGAGAGGCAGATTATAAAACACTACATATTACAGTGGCCTGCTTATAACAATGTTTGAAGATAAAAAGTATGCAAAAATACATAAGCCAGGTATTTTTTCATTATAGCGAGCAGCTGTTATACAAACTAGATATTTGCTATATCTTTGGTCTGTAAAAATTTCAACTTATTCAATATTCTTTTTACCCATATAACTTCAAATATTTCAATAAATTCAAGTATCTATTATCTATTATTTTAACTATAAAACTTTTTAGTACCAAAACATTACTAAATTAAAGAGAGCCATTAACTAAGACTTGGTCAACCTTTTTTTAATTAAAATGTAACTGTCATAACAGTGTATTACTTTTAAGTGTACTGGTCAACCTTTTAGATACTGTGACCCAGTACAGAAAGATCTTTATATCATTTCCCCATTTCTACACAAAATACAAGATCCAAACTGTTTCATCCTTCACTCACAAGCTACTCAAACGAGCCTTGAGGAATCAAATCAACCAAATTTTTTTTATGTATACTTAAAAGAAGTAAAAGTTTGTTTTAAAAATAAAAATATTAACTTATTCTTCCAAACTCATAAAGAAGAGTATATTTGGTCACCACTTAAAAAAATGTATGTGTTTAACCATTTGCATGTGGAAACTAATATTTCATTGACAAAAGAAAACATCCTAATAGCTGTATTTTATGAGTTATAATTCCAAAATACCAAATGGAGTTTAAATAGATAATAGACCACTGTTGAAAACATAAGATCATATTCTTGTTTAGATAAGTCTACTTGCTCAATCTCTATTCTGAATGGTAGACGAGCAATGTGGACTCCCTCCGTAAGGCAAAATGCTGAGGACAGGCCAAGAAGAACCAAGCCTGGAGAGAAGGGCCACAGCCCAAGCAGGCCCTACCAACCAGAGTCAGAAGCGCCTGCCCAGCCTCACCCGCTGTGCAACAAGGTCACCCACCACACACAAAGGATTATGAGAACATAAGCGCCAAGAGGGCAAGCTTTTCACTTGTTTACCACTATCTCGGCAGATATAAAAATGTCTGATATATAGTAAAAGCATTCATTAAGTATTGGTTAAATGAATAAACGAATGAAAGAATGAAAACCCAGGTGTTTCAAGTCAATATACATAAATTCCATTAAGTTACAAAATTATTTTAAAAACAAACTTGGCATATATTAGCTTAATAATCATACTGTCTTTTAAAAAAAAATGAATAATCTATAGTCCTCATTCTGACTAAATAATATCAACGCTCCTAAGATATTTCTTGACCTATATTAGATACTGTTACACATTAAAATATGTGTAACATATTTTAATGTGTAACATATCTATCCGAGTTTAAAATATGGTGTTATCGGAAACTCTTGTAAAGCAGAATTAGAAAGATTAAATGCATAAAATCAATATCAGAAAGAGCAAATGTATGTTTACAATCAAACTTGAGATAGAATTAACTCAGATAAGAAATCGCAGGCTACAAAAACATTTCTCATCAGCACTTATTTCTCATAACAGTACTTCTACCAAAATCTGCTCCTCTATAATCAGAAAATCAAATATTTGATTTAACTGTTTTTGTTTCTCTATTCCTGCAGCATATCTGCCAATGATTTGTCATCTTATAGTTTGAAGAACTTCCTCAAAATATAAGATGTATTTTATTTCCAAACATGAAATTAAGAGGTTTGTAATTTACTCATTATTAAATAGGTAGTTATATTGCTTACCAAAAAAAAAATAATACAGTAAAATTATGTGGAGCAGAATGCAAGTAAATTCAACAGCGTATCATTTATGCTCACTATTAAGCATATAACTTCTTTTCCACTTAACCTATTTTTTGTGAACTCAACTTACTCCTTGCATGTTCTCTTTAAGATAACTAAGTGGGCAAGTTTTATTCTACTTCCCAAGCACTGCCCATATTATCAAGACATCATTTCAGTACGAATTTAAACCTAATATTTTCCAAAGGGCCTGCCTTATGTGGGTTATAATCATCTTACTATGCTTCTTGTGTCCATGCTGCTGGAAAAGCAGTCTGTACAAGCAGGAGTAGAGGCACAATCCTGAGAGAGAGGAGTAGAGAAAGATGTTGAGAAAACAAAACCAGATAAAAGGAGCTCACTTAAGAGCTTAGGAGCTCAGCCAGTGTTCAAGGTCAATGTTGATTACATTCTCTCATACCATTATGAGTTAGATGTTGTCCAATTAACAGCAAAACTGGCCCTAGAAAGAGATATCTGAAAGTCCATGTACAAGAATAATATTATCACTAGTTCTAAGTCAACCACACCTCTAAAATAAACAGCAAGTGATCATAAAATATGACTATTTAGGATACTGGGCAATACAGATGTCCCCAAAATTTCAATCAAAATTACTATTACAAACTCAACATAAGCCTAGAATAAAATGGTTGAGCTATATATATCACATGAATTTCAACCTGCCAAAAAAAAATGTTTAAATTTAATCCTGAATGATTAAAGACCATAACAATCTCAAATCATAGTCTCAAAATCATTATTATCAATCTCAATTATCCTTGTATTATGAATTTTTTAAATATTGGTTTAAAAAAATCAATCATTTATTTTATGAAGAAGAAAACCAAATGTGTCCAGATATGTTAACTGCCTTGGTCCAGGTCATCCAGCTACCTAGTCTGTCATCCGTGCATTCATTCAAGGTATCTTTACTTAGTGTATACTATATGTTAAGACACTATGTTATGTACCGAGGGTATGAAGCAATGACAATATATGGTTACTGTACTTGTGGAACTTATAGTCTGGTAGGAAAGACAAATACTAAACACTTATTACTGTAGTAATCACTAGAAGGCATTGTACAGAGTGCTTTAAGACTAACAGGAGACCTAAACCAGCGATTTTCAACCAAGGTCAATTCTGCCCTCCAAGAGATATCTGGTAACGTCTGGAGAGATTTCTGGTCCTCACAATAGCAGGCAGCAGCCAGGGTTGCTGCTTACCAACCACACAGTGCACAGGACAGCACTTCGCAGCAAATAACCATCCAGTCCAAAATATCACTAGTGCCAAGGTTGAGAAGCCCTGATCTAGACCACTGGGGCAGGGTGGGATCAGTGAAGGCTTCTTTCCTTTATAACACTAAGTATGCTACATCTTTAAGGGATTTTTACAAGGTAGAAACAAAAAACAGGGCCTGATTAATATAATTAACCAAAACTCCCACTGGAAAGTTAAAATAGGAAAGAAAACCGAGAGATGCCTGGGTAGATGAAAATGCAATGTTTTCTAGCTGCTTCACATAAATTCCCTTTCCATAACCACAGACAAAGGGAAATTCAAAAATAAAATTTTTTTTCACATGCTTTTATTCCTCCCTCTACCTTTCCCACTGTTCTCTATCAACCCATGCCTATTACTAGATATTTGTGGAAAGGTTCTAAATAAAAAGTCCTGTAGTTAGGCAAATAAAACCTCTGGATACAAAATTGGAAATGGAGTAAAACGAAGATGGGATTTCACTTGCGATGTGAGACACAAGGCATGAAAGACAAAAACGTACTGGGTGTGAAAGTGATTCTGGAAAGTCTACATCCTGGAACAGTTTAAAGAGTAAGCTATCTGACTACCAAAGGATCCTAAAGACAAAACACTAAGAATTTAGGCCCCTTAAAGATGACAAAAGGTACTAGGATCCTCTCAGAACTGATGAACCAAGGTAAGTCCAAAAATTAAATGGCAGTAATTTTTCTGACACATCTCATACCTACATATCTGACCCTTTACCTTCCCACTCATCCTATTCAGAGCAGCAAGAGAAATGGATCCTGGGGGCGGGGGGTGGCAACACGACCATAGTAATGCAATGTTATACCAAGAATCTAAAAAAAACCTGACCACTGACTGGAGTTTGATTATGTTAAAGATTTATTAACTTTTTTAAGTGTAATAATGGTATTGGGGCTATGTTTGTTTTTTTAAGTGCTTAAAATTTAAAAGAATCCAACACACGAGAAAACTCCACCACTTACTTTCTTGTCTAAGCAAATGTATAACATATTCATGTTTTCCACATATTTAGGATTTCCTATATCATGAAAGTGACCTGTACAATTAAATTATAATTTTCTAAGGAAAGGGTCATACATTGCTTTTCTCTTTTCAAAAACAAAACTCTACTGTGACCTCCACACAGCGGCATTCTTAAGGACAGAGTACAGATATGCGGCTCGTGTGAAAACTGCTGCAATCCAGTAATCAACTGTGGTCCTAAAGGAGTTCAGATGTAAGCAGATGAATATGAGACTGTCTCATATTCATAACGAGTAAATGCCACCATCTCAGAGCAGCAGCAACTAGGATAAGATATGATAATTCCCCTAGAGTTAATTGCTCAGGTCAAGGAGGGAGTCTTAATATTTCAATCTGGACAAACTTTCATTTCAGAATTGATGTTAGTGGCCACAGGATTAACTTTCATCACAATTATGACGCTTAACTAGAAATTTAGGGTTTTTCCACAAAACTAACACAGTGGGCACCTAAAGATCAATTCTTGAGCCTCATCCTCATTTAACTCATGATAATTTACTACAGGAAGGAACTTCAGACAGTGATTTTGAACATAAGAGTGGGGAAGCTACAGAATCGCTTTGAGAAATTACAGGACATGCCGATCACGGCTCATACATATCGTGCATAAGGCAGAGATTTTCAGATTGAAAATGATCCACCGTTTGCAAATTAAAAAGCTATATTCTTAACTAAAATCTGTGGCATGTTTCTGCTTTCAAATCAATTGGAGGAGGGGGTTGAAAAACCTGAGAATTACCAAGCCACAAATGCTAAGCATTTCATATTTTAAATGAAACACTGTAAGTGCAATATCAAAATATCTCATTTCAAACATTAATTTTAATTAGGGCTAAATTTTGGTGCCTTATAAAACAAATGGAATTTCTTCACAATTCAATGCTTCAAAGAGAGCTTTAAATGTAGCAGAGAAAGGGGTCTCAGCCCAAGGATAAAAATCAAATTCACTAAAATTATTATTCTAATCCTGTAACTCAAATTTATTTTTGTACTTTGCAATATGTTTAATGGAAAATATTATTGAACTATTTTCCAATATGTTTACCTGCAACGACAAAATTTTCAAATCAGCAATCAGAAAAAAACCTAACAAGATTATGTATTTTGTGTTTAAATTAAAAAAAAAAAAAAAAGCATATTGTTCTCACGAATCTTCTTTCAATGTATTTCCCTTCCTCAACTGTCTGATTCCATATTGCTACAACTTTTAAGGTAACTTCACTTTCAAACATGGTGAAATTTGAGTTTATTGGTAAGAGTTAAAAGGTTTTTTTAAGTTATCTGAAGTCTGTGGGGGGAGGGTGCAGTGCTACATAAACTAAAATGGGAATACTATTACAAATCTCAAGTCATAAAGATTAGATAAGAGGTGAAAGGCCATGTAAATGTTAGGCCCCTCATACTTCATGTCAATACTGAAATGAAAACCCAACTGTTAACAGTTCTAACCCACTGTGCTCCACCTGACCAAGCACAGAGGTGTGCTCACCATGTTTCTACCACGTAAAGGAACTCTGTTTAAAACTTCGTGGAGAATAGAAAATTGCAGTGGAAGCAAAAATTTTCTTTATATAATTTAAAAAACTAACATTCGATTAGTGCTATAGCACTCTATGTAGCAAATTAAAAGGCTACATAGAACTGGGGTTTTTTTTTTCCCCTGCACAACCAGGAAACTATTAAGTTGGAACATATTGTATCATTAAGTAATTCTTAGTCCAGATTTTAAACGCTATACACTACTGAGGGGTGTATAAATTTATAAATATTATAATTTGCCCCAAATTATCAGCTATAAATTCATAAACAAAATGAAAGAGTCCCAAGTCTATTACTCTATCAAGAAGTGGGAAAAGAAAAAAAAGGAAAAAGAAAATCCAGTACTCAAAAAGTTCTCTACAAAAAAAGTGCTTGTTTTCATATAACTGTCACTGCTATCTACTTTAATGTGGAGAGTTCAATTCACATGTTATTGAACTTTTATCTAAGCTTCCCAAATGTCAATTCTTACCGAGAGGGAGAGCAAGAGAGCGAACGGTAGAAAACAAAATTGTAAAACAGCTTTTGAAAGTACTGTCCCCTTGGAATTACAGGTCTGGCACTTTAAAAGGTGAATTAGATTGTGTTAAATTAGATTGTGTTAATCATACTATTTAAAAGTATTAGCACTTCCACATCAAAAGTTCATAAATTTTATGCGAATCTAGTTAACATCACATTAGATTTTTTTCTAAGGCGTACAAGTTTAGGATAATTCCAGTGCGTAGATATGTTGTTATGTTTAACGTTTGAATTAGGGTCGATTTGCGTCGGAGTTAAAAAGTTTTTTAATATGTTTTATCAAAACCTGCCTCCCTTCAAGTGAATAAATTCAATCAGTGAAAACTGGGCACGTGCTTGTTCAAATCTAGTGTTAGATTTGACATGTGAAGCAGCCCACAGGAAATGCTTCCCCGGCATCTTCCCTCTCGTAAAGCACAGACCTAGACCTCTTCCTACCATTTGTGTGTGTCGTGAGGATGGCGGGGGAGGGGAAGAACATAATAAATCACGGAATAACCTTGCTTCCCGACCAACCATCCCGTTAGCATAAGCCCCTCGCTGGCAGGTTACCTAGCCACCAAATCTCGATAATAAACACTATATGCTCTGTGACTACAGATCATCACCCCCGTAGGTGCTCTTCCTGCACTAACCCCGGTCGGTGCCGGCCTCATTGAGGACCCCAGGGGGGTCCGGGCAGGGATGTCCAAGTGCGGTTAAAACCCCGCACTCCCGATAAGACGTGGGCGGGCCGGGCCTCGGCGGAACTGACCCCGAGGGACCCGCGGGAGCCTCTGCGGGGAGGGCCCAACGGGGCCTTGCCTCCCGCCCCGCAGCCATTCAGTGGGGCGCTGGAGCCGCCGGAACCTCCCTCCGCGCCGGGGCGGCCCTCCCCCAGCGCTCCCCCCGGACTCGGGGGAGGGGCGCCGGGGGTTCAGAGGCACCCCTCCCCCCACGGGCACAGCCCGGCCGCCGCTCGCCCCACCCTGCAAAGCCCCGCAGGCCCGCGCCCACCCTCCTCGGGCTGACCTCGTCCCGGGTGTGGGGGAGGCTACACTGCGATACCAACCTCGCTATTGAAGGTCTTCACAGCCTCCATGTTGTCGATGCTGAGGCCCCGAGCCCGGCGGCGGAAGAGGCGGCGGCCACTACGCTGGGTGGGGAGAGTGAGACGG
>NW_011888859.1:3385360-3393709 GCF_000151845.1 Pteropus vampyrus | reverse complement strand
CTGCATAAAATCCGGGGGGACTGCTGTGGCACGGACAATGAGTGCATTTGTGCGGCGGGAAGCCTGACCCCAGAAGCACCAAATTTGGATCAGTGAAAAGGAACCTGTGTGGAAGGTGAATTACTTTAAAGGAATTTGGCTCTAGGTTGTTTGCAGCGAGAGAGTAAATACAGTATTCCTAGATGAAATGGGAGATGCTAGCAAAAATGCCTTCTCCGTTCAATGTAAAATAACCAATACCAAATTAGAAGTGAGCATTTATTTAAAATGAAAAGTTAGGGGTGTGTCCTTGAACTCCAAACAGCTGCCCACTCTGGTTTCAGCAGTCACTTCTCCCTAGTTCACTCAAAGGAAAGGGCGCGCGGGGGGGGGGGGGGGGGCGGGGGGAATGAGGGCAGGTTACTCTGGAGAGTTGTTGGAATCAAGGTATTCAAGTAAGAGCTGATCCCAGAGCCTCGTAAAACTGAGGCAGTCCTCCCCCTCTTGACTTTTTAGGGTCTTCAGTCTGCTTCAATGACAGCTTCATTATAGGGACTGGCTACTTACAGGGTAAAAAGGATAACTTCTTCATCACTAACAGTTTTAATAATTCTATCTTCAAATCTCAAATGCTGTCACAAAGTTCTCCATCTTCCTCCAACCCCCATAGGCCAAGCCATTGTGATCTCTTGCCAAGAATTGCAGTAGCCTACTGGTCCCTACTTATCGTCTTAACACAGTCATGACCCACATAATGATGCTTTGAATAACCAAGGACTGCATGTAACATGGTGGTCCCAAAAGATCGTAATGGAGTTGATTACTGTCACCTAGTGTCATCGTAATCACTTAACACCTTGACAGCAGAGCACAGTGAATTGTTCATGAGTTTGTGGTGATGCTGGTATAAACAAACCTACTTCCTTGCCAGTCGTATAAAACTATAGCACATACAATTATGTATAGTACATAATACTTGATAAATGACTATGTCACTGGCTTATGTAGTTTACTAAACTTTTCATTGCTAGTTTAGAGTATACTCTTCCTACTTTTAAAAAAAAAATACTTAGCTGTAGAACAGTATGCTGTGTTCCGCCAGCAGCAGCCTTATAACCTCTTGTGTTTACCAGGTCTCTCGATTGCATCATTTTCTCTTGTGCTTGATTTAATCTCGTGTTGTTTGGTATAGTCACATGCTCTACAGTTTGCAACGTAGGAGCAATACGCTACCCCATATAGCCTAGGTGTGTGGCCAACTGTACCATGCAGGTTTGTGTTAAGTACCTCTGTGATGTTGCGTAGGGATAAAATCACTTCACCTCGCATTTCTCAGAATGATCTCTGTCAGTAAGAGGCGCATGACTGTAGTTCATTCTCCAGAAGGTAGCCGGAGGGTTTTGCGGGTTTTTTTTAGACACATCAGATCAGGTTGCGCCTTGGTTAAATCCTTTTAAAAATGTCCCATTGCATTTCAGATATTATCATACCCCTTACCCTGATCTGAAAGCCCCTTCGGCTCACAGGACTTGCCCCCTCACTCACTTCACCCTGGCCACACGACCTCCTTGGTTCCTTGGCAGCCCTTTTCTACCAAGGAGGCTTGTCTGTGCCTGTTCCCTCAGTGGGGTGATATTGCTCATATTCTTTTCATAGCTGACTCCTCATCTTTTGCCCTCCTGCAAGAGGTCGATTCCAATCGGTCCACGTAAACTAGCATGCTAGGACTTGCGAAAGTCCCCCACTCAGCTCTATTCATGCCAGATTCTAAAGCTCAACATTCACTACTTGTGCCAGTGAAGGATTATTTATTCAATCATTCGTTAATGAATGTTGACTGAATTACTTAGGCCTGAAAGATTAAAATACATTTCAAGCTAAAGAATAAACTCAGATGCAACATGTTACATGACTTAATTTAATAAAGTATCCACACCCAGAAGGATAGCAGAGGACATTGATCAGGGAAAGGAAAAGAGGAAAAAAAGCAGAGGACAGCCTAAGCGCACTCTTCAGGTGAGAAGGAAGTCAAGCAAGAAGAAAAATAAAGATTAGAGGGGACTAAAGGGAGGCTGGAGGCCCAAAGCAACAATTCAATACAGAATTTATGCACAACCACACACCTGTACAATGTGAAAATGTCAGTACCCATATCTATAGTGCTTGTATGTATGTATTAGGATTTCCAGTGCCATCATAACAAATCAGTTCGAGCTAGCTTAAGCATAAAGGAAATCACTATTAGGATGCAGGTTTTTCTCCTGTAACCTAAAGTCAGGAATGCGGAGTTGTCATTTGGAGATAAAGTCTTTAAAGAGATAATTAAGTTAAAGTGAGATCATTAGGATGGACTCTAATCCAATATGACTGGTGTCTTCATAAGAGGAGATTAGGACATAGATACACACATGGCTAGGACGCATGTGAAGACACAGGGAGAAGGCAGCCATCTAAAAGCCAAGGAGAGAAACCTAGAAGAAATCAGCCTTGCTGACAACTTTGATCTCAGATTTCTAGCGTCCAGAATCATGAGGAAACGCAGTTCCATTGTTGAAGCCACGCAGTCTGTAGTACTGTTATGGCAGCCCTCGCAAGCTAATTCAGGTGGTGTATAAACCTCAGAGTGAGACCCCAGTATTTCTTAAACCTTGCAGGCTGAAAGTAGTGTGGAAAGCTGCCAACAGTTTTCATTTTCTGGGAAGAGATTTGGATTCCTTTTTGAGAGTAAATCATTTTGGGGAGTGGGGGTGATGGGGAAACACTGTTTTTGTTTACAAAAGTAAATTCATAAGTTTATTCCCAAATGAAGTTTAGGAAAATGAAGCACTGTTCTGCTGCTCCGTGTGATCTGGTAAAAATGTGTCTTTACTGTTGGCAAGGTTATTAAACTGACTTGGTGTTGGGACTAAGTTTTGGCATGCGAAGAAACTGGGTTTTCACCTTTTACTGAGCCTAGAGGGATGTACAGGCGTGAGGAAAACATGTTCCAAGGCACTCCCGTTGTCTAGAGGTAAAATGAACCCTGCAATTTAGTAAGCAATAGGCTGGAGAACCTCTAGAACTTTCTTGTCATTCAAACAGGTTGGCACAGTGAAAGACAAATGTTTGGAGGCAAGCAAAGTTGGAGACTTAAAATAATGTAATTTCCACCGTAAAGGAAATTCCACTGCCTGAAGATGAGGGCATCTTGACTGCATTGGCAATTATTCATCGCTCAGTTTGAGTTCAACTTTTATGTCCATCAGTGAGTGATACAGTCCATTCCTCCTAGATGGATGTGTTATGTTTCTATAGCTTTCCTTTTAGGATTTTCCTTTGGCTCCTACAAAATCTCCAATCTATTCCTGCCTTCCTACTTTTGCATTTTGACTATTCTATTGGACATGCAAAAACGAATAAGACATGACAACAGTGATTAAAAAAAAAAAAAAAGTAGCAACAATGATAAGAGAAGAGGCCAAGAGCGAAGTTTTTAACCAATAAAACAGGCTGTTAAGGGGATGGCAGTCAAGCATAACAACTGTTTCCCTAAATTCAGGTAGTTTGAAGTCTAGGAGCTTCCATGAGGTTTAATAAATTCATCAGTGACTTTAGTGAGAACAGCTTCAGTGTGGTGCTGGGGGCAAAAATCAAAGTGCAGTGGGAATGATTTATAAACAACTTTTTTCAAGAGATTTACTGTAAAGAGAGGAGAAATATAAAATGAGAAAGGGGACAAGGGATTACGCCCTTCGTTCCTAGACTATGCACCAAAGTGTCCTGGAGAACAGCAACAAACTGTGTCATAGGATGGACAAAGAAAATGTCCAGGGAAACACGCCAATATCTGGAATACCAGAGGAACTACTAGCTCACGGGAATTCATAATTTCAGCGTTAGATTGTGCTGCCTGCCTTTTGGTGAGGTTATGCCTTTGTGAAGCCGGGTTTGTAAAGTCCCTGGGGTTAAAATGAAGTACTATGTGAAAATCAGCGTGGAACAGGAAGTAAGACCACTGTGAATAATGCTGCTATGAACATCAGTGTGCAAATATCTTTTCAGATAAGTTCCTGAGGTAAATATCCAGTAGAGGGATTGCTAGATCATATGGTACATCAATTCTTAGTTCTTTGAGAAAACTCCATACTGTTTTCCATAGTGGCTGCACCAATTCGCAGTCCCACCAGCAGTGGGTGAAGGGTCTTTTTTATCTTTCCACCTCAGTGATTCTTTTCAAGAGTTGAGAAGTTGCGCAGTGCCCCCAAAGGCACACACTGCCCATTGATAAGTAATTATGCTATTTAAGAATGAAAAATTTTTTTCTTCAAATTATTGCACATTATTTTTTCAAATTGGTACTAAGTTGTTAGGACTTAAGTACTTGTAAGTTGTTTGGAGCAAGCCACATAATAATGGAACTGTTAGGTATTTATTTTGGTCTAGGAGACCAAGCATGAAAAAAATTATTGAGATAGTAAGAGCACTCTAACCTGACAGGTGAGGGTGAAGCTAGATTTGATTTGATTTAGAAAAGTAAACTCAGGCCAAAAAAAGGGGAGCAAGCAGGGACCAACAGTGGCCCCTTAGCAAAAACTTACCACAGCTGTAAAGAGAACAAACACGGCTCCTGCTGACTCCCCTTATGGATGGCATTTTGCTCCTTTTTATGGACCTCTTATGGAGAGAAGGTAATCTTCCACAGAATGTTCAAATTCTTGCATCCTTTTTTTCTTTTAATTACATGCCGTTAGTTAATGAAATCCAGTAAGTTTCAAGTGTACAATTCAACAGTAAGTCATATATATTTTGCGTTGTATGTTCACCACACATAGTTAGATTTCTTTCTGTCACCACATAGTTGACCCCCTTTTACTCCACTTACCTCCCCTTCTTTCCCCTACTCTTTAGCAACCACTAGTCTATTGTCCATGTCCATGAGTCTCTGTTTGTTTGTCATGTTTGTTTATTGCTTTTAGGTTTATATCCCACGTATAAATGATATCATGTGGTTTTCAACTTTTTCTGTCTGGATTATTTCGCTTAGTATGATTATCTCAAGGTCCATCCATGTTGTCACAAATGGCAGTATTTCATCTCTTCTTCTAGCTGAGTGATATTCCATTGTATATATGTACCACATTTTCTTCATCCAATCATCTATGGTAGGACACTTCAGTTGCTTCCATGTCCTGGCCACTGTGAATAATGCTGCTATGAACATCAGTGTGCAAATATCTTTTCAGATATATGTTTTCAAGTTTCTGAGGTAAATATCCAGTAGAGGGATTGCTAGATCATATGGTAGATCAATTCTTAGTTCTTTGAGGAAACTCCATACTGTTTTCCATAGTGGCTGTACCATTTCGCAGTCCCACCAGCGGTGGGTGAGGGGTCCTTTTTATCTTTCCACCTCAGTGATTCTTTTTTTCTTTAACCTACCCCACACACTCCGCTTTGTCTCTACAAAGTGTTCACAGCACTGTTTTTTGATTCTTGAAAAATTAAGTAGTCTTTCATCAAGAAAGAAAAAGAAAATGAAAGAAATGTAACTTTTGTATAAATATGGTGCCAATTTTTACCTGTTACACATTTTAAAAAAAGTCCTAATATACAGCGAACAGCTAACAAAATTAAATGCCTTATTATCATCTCTACTTTATAGGTGATGAAAATGAGTCACAAAGGTAAACAACCTTTGCAAGAAACCAGAGCTGAGTAATAAAATGGATACTAAAATGAATTACTCCTTGTACACTTAATCTTTGTACCACTGTGGTCTGTATGGTTAAATTTTTCCCCCTGGGTTCAAACAGCCCTGTTTTATCTGTTATTTATTTGTTTTTCATTTCTTTTTTTTTTTTTTTTTTACCTTTTGACCCCCATTATCTATTTCTCCCATCCCCCAACCCTCACCTCTGGCAACAAGCAACCTGTTCTCTGTATTTACAAGCTCGGTTTGTTTGATTGATTGATTTTACATGTAAAAGAGATTATATAGTATTTGTCTTTCTTCGTATTGAATTATAATCCAAACAAGAGTGATAACCACACTGATGGAGTAAAAACAATGTTAAGATGTCAATTCTCAAAATAATGGAAAGGTTCAATGAAATTAAAAACAAACAAACAAACAAAAAACCCAGTGTTTTTGCCCTAGAAATCAACAGGCTGACTCCAAATTTTCTATGAAGATGAAAAGGATTTACAACACCTAAAACAATTTTGAACAAAATTGGAAGGGCTTATGCTGCCTGATATAAAAAAATTATTATAAAACTACGGGGTCAAGACAATGTGATATTGGACAATGAATAAACCTATATATCAATAGAGGAGACTAGGAAACCCGGGGGCAGGGAGGAATGTATGTATATTCTCACATATATATTGTTTATTCATCTTCAACAAAGGTGCCAAGGTCATTTTTAATCTTAATAATGGCAATAGAAAAAAAAGGGGGATTCATATGAAGGAAAATGTGCCTCAATGCTTACAGCTCACTATAAGCAAAAATTGGGGGGGGGTGCATGGAGCGGGGATGGAGTTGAGGGTGACTAAGAAGACCCTCCCGTGGAGGTCACAATCACAGCTACATCTAATGACATCTTTAGTTTCACTGTTTCCTCCTATTGTCCTGTCCATAATTTCAGTTCCCTGAATGCAATATTCTGTGGTTTGATTTTAGACATTGCTATGCTATTTTATTTTACTAGAATGCTTTCTACATAATTACATCTCATCTTTATTGGGGTAACTCTTATTCACTTTTCCTTTTGCTTTCCTTTTGATTAACGAGCAAATATATACAATATTTATAAAATATGACTGATAAAAAATTAAAAATGAACACCAGTATAACCCCCTCTGAACCCTTTCCTAAGAACAGCCCCAGGTTTGATGTTAGCCAGGAGGACTCACAGAATCAGAAAATAGTCATATTCACAGTATGATTTATTACAGTGCAATGATACAAAGCAAAATCAGCAAAGGGAAAAGGCACAAGGAAGCCAGGTGTAAACTTCCGAGAATCCTCTCCCAGAGAAGTCACGCAAGACATGTTTAATTCTTCCAACAATGAGCTGTGACAACATGTGCGAAATGTTGCCTTATCAGGGACGCTCGTTAGAGACAGTGCGCAGGGTTTTTATTGGGGCTGGACACATAGGCTCCCTTTGCCTGGCACGTACACAAATTCAAGCCTTCCGGAAGGAAACAGGTGTTTGGCGTAAACCACATGTTTGTATAAACAGTTGAGGCTCAGCGAGCCACTCATATCAGGCAATGGTGAGAACTCTCCCAACATGAAATCCAAGCTCCCAGATACCCGCCAAGGTCTAAACCTGGAAGCGGGTCTTTCTAAGGATAGCCATCTTGGGCCTGCTGCTAATCTATTCTGCCACCCGCTTCCTGTTTAGGCCCATCCCAAATCCTGCCACTCTCCATCCCAAACACTCCCCCTAGGTCCACCAAGTAACCACCATATTAAGTGAATATTTATTATTCTACTTTTTTCCCTACAGATTTATTACACAAGTATGTATGTCCATGCAATTTATTTTTGGTTCTGCAATGTTTTGAACTTGATATAAGTGCAATAATGTATTTTTCAATTTTTCATTAGTATAATGCTTGTGAGATTCATCCATGTTGATATTGGTCTATTCTACATAATTTATTGTTTAAAATTTATTATATGTATGTGTTGTGTGTGTGATATATATACATACACATTCAAAAATAGAATAATAATCTTTAACTCAATAAATATCTTTAAATGTGCTCACTGGTACATTATTTACAGTAGTGGAAACAAATCAAATCCTATCAATAAAGTTATGAATAATTAAGTTAGAAGGCAGAAGACAATTTAAAGATATAAAATATGTCCATTCCATAGCTATATATATCAAGTATATAGATGTATAGCTATATAATAGATATAGATATAGATATAGATCACAAGGCTATAGAATATATCGTAGCCTTTGCTGAAAACAAGATCACAATTCCTAGAGCTATGATTAATTGTTCAGAAATAGCTAAGTTGACTTTTTAAAATTTCTAACTTAATAAAGCATCAAACCTAGATTTCTTTCTTCCTCGCTCATATTTCATAAAATCTCAGAGTTGAAAAGAATATAAGTCTTCACCAATGCTTAGCTCCTATTTAATTTTTTGACACATGATAGTACAATTTCTGCTTTTGTGGTGCCAGTGATGGGGAAGTCCAATTTATTCAATTTATTTCAGCTGTTTGCTATCAAGTTCTATCTCGAACTGAGGCAAAATGTGCTTCCAGGGAGCTTGCCCCCACTTGTCTCCAACCTATATCCCTAAGACACACTCCATGGGTTTGATGTCTTCCATAGCATAGTCTTTCAAAAAAAAATT
>NW_011888859.1:3371711-3385310 GCF_000151845.1 Pteropus vampyrus | reverse complement strand
GGTGCATGGAGCGGGGATGGAGTTGAGGGTGACTAAGAAGACCCTCCCGTGGAGGTCACAATCACAGCTACATCTAATGACATCTTTAGTTTCACTGTTTCCTCCTATTGTCCTGTCCATAATTTCAGTTCCCTGAATGCAATATTCTGTGGTTTGATTTTAGACATTGCTATGCTATTTTATTTTACTAGAATGCTTTCTACATAATTACATCTCATCTTTATTGGGGTAACTCTTATTCACTTTTCCTTTTGCTTTCCTTTTGATTAACGAGCAAATATATACAATATTTATAAAATATGACTGATAAAAAATTAAAAATGAACACCAGTATAACCCCCTCTGAACCCTTTCCTAAGAACAGCCCCAGGTTTGATGTTAGCCAGGAGGACTCACAGAATCAGAAAATAGTCATATTCACAGTATGATTTATTACAGTGCAATGATACAAAGCAAAATCAGCAAAGGGAAAAGGCACAAGGAAGCCAGGTGTAAACTTCCGAGAATCCTCTCCCAGAGAAGTCACGCAAGACATGTTTAATTCTTCCAACAATGAGCTGTGACAACATGTGCGAAATGTTGCCTTATCAGGGACGCTCGTTAGAGACAGTGCGCAGGGTTTTTATTGGGGCTGGACACATAGGCTCCCTTTGCCTGGCACGTACACAAATTCAAGCCTTCCGGAAGGAAACAGGTGTTTGGCGTAAACCACATGTTTGTATAAACAGTTGAGGCTCAGCGAGCCACTCATATCAGGCAATGGTGAGAACTCTCCCAACATGAAATCCAAGCTCCCAGATACCCGCCAAGGTCTAAACCTGGAAGCGGGTCTTTCTAAGGATAGCCATCTTGGGCCTGCTGCTAATCTATTCTGCCACCCGCTTCCTGTTTAGGCCCATCCCAAATCCTGCCACTCTCCATCCCAAACACTCCCCCTAGGTCCACCAAGTAACCACCATATTAAGTGAATATTTATTATTCTACTTTTTTCCCTACAGATTTATTACACAAGTATGTATGTCCATGCAATTTATTTTTGGTTCTGCAATGTTTTGAACTTGATATAAGTGCAATAATGTATTTTTCAATTTTTCATTAGTATAATGCTTGTGAGATTCATCCATGTTGATATTGGTCTATTCTACATAATTTATTGTTTAAAATTTATTATATGTATGTGTTGTGTGTGTGATATATATACATACACATTCAAAAATAGAATAATAATCTTTAACTCAATAAATATCTTTAAATGTGCTCACTGGTACATTATTTACAGTAGTGGAAACAAATCAAATCCTATCAATAAAGTTATGAATAATTAAGTTAGAAGGCAGAAGACAATTTAAAGATATAAAATATGTCCATTCCATAGCTATATATATCAAGTATATAGATGTATAGCTATATAATAGATATAGATATAGATATAGATCACAAGGCTATAGAATATATCGTAGCCTTTGCTGAAAACAAGATCACAATTCCTAGAGCTATGATTAATTGTTCAGAAATAGCTAAGTTGACTTTTTAAAATTTCTAACTTAATAAAGCATCAAACCTAGATTTCTTTCTTCCTCGCTCATATTTCATAAAATCTCAGAGTTGAAAAGAATATAAGTCTTCACCAATGCTTAGCTCCCATTTAATTTTTTGACACATGATAGTACAATTTCTGCTTTTGTGGTGCCAGTGATGGGGAAGTCCAATTTATTCAATTTATTTCAGCTGTTTGCTATCAAGTTCTATCTCGAACTGAGGCAAAATGTGCTTCCAGGGAGCTTGCCCCCACTTGTCTCCAACCTATATCCCTAAGACACACTCCATGGGTTTGATGTCTTCCATAGCATAGTCTTTCAAAAAAAAATTTAAAAAAAAAAGGTTATGTTTTCTGCTTGACATAAACAACTATACTTTTTTCCACTTCTTTTCGTAATTTGTCATATGATCATCTCACTAGCCAAACCATTGTCTTCAGATCTGATCCAGAGTGCAATCGTCCTCCTAAACAGCGGCTCCCACAACCAAATCCAATACTACAGACAATAACTGCCCAGCTCAGAGAGGACCAGACCTATGAAGTCCTGTATTATACTTCTTTTTGGATAACTTAAAACTTCATTTGTTACTTTGAGCGCCAATATCGTATCACACTTGTTGCCCTAAAGCTGTACTCCTGTGTGGTTGGTTTCTTGGACCAAGTATCAGCATTACACTTGTCTATTTAAATTTTGTTCTCTTAGATTAAACCTCTCATTCCAATCTACTACCTTTTTTTGATCCTGATGCTGTTAAATCTATTAGCCTGCTAGTTTTACCTCATCTGAAGATTTAATCAGCCACACCCTCTATGTCATTATTTCAATAGCTTAAAAAAAAAGTCTGGTTATTAAGGAGTCTGTTCTTCAGCTTTAAAGCCCTTTCCCAGCTAGACATCAAACAACAGTTTTGGTCTTTTCTGATTACTGGATTGAATACAAATCCACCCACGTTACATCATCTTGTCTACAAAATCATCCAGTAATGCAGTTACATTTCTTCTCATTGCTATAGTATTTCTTTCATAAATTCTCTTTATGTACAACTCCATGGTGGATGTCATAGCTTTAAGAAGGACCACATTTTATGATTTAAATATGGCTTTAGGGGCCTCTGGCTCAAGATCATGGACCAAGCACCTGCATTTGCCTCATGTCCCTTCTGAGACGACACTGATACGACACTATGGAAAGAAAAAAGTCACATAAACATTGTGATAGGGAAAATAATGAGGAGATTTATCAGCAGATAAGAAATTTCAATAAAATTCTGGAAGAGAAAGTGGGACAGGTGTATACTGATGGATAAGATGGAGCTCAAACTACATATAGTTCAACACGGTAGCAGTGCAATTGGGAGACCAGCTAGAATCTACAAATCAGAGTGTAGGAGCACAAAGTGAGACTGAACGTACAGAAGAGCTGGCTAGTCCACTCCCAACTTCTTTCCTCACCCAGCAGGAGCTGCATCACGAAAGAGAAGAAATTCTGATTTCTAAGAAAATTAGAAGGCCTAAGTTTTCCAACGCGAGTACTGGGTTTGATTACTTGGCTATTAATAGTGAAATACAGCATCCTCATTAACATGTCCCTCCAACATGTATCTGCTCCTTATTTAGGGAGTAGGAGAAACCCATAACAACTACATGAAAAAATCCACCACTTCTTTCATTCTTAAATATGAAAGATCAACAGATATATCAGGAAACAAAAGCAACATGAAAAAGCTAGACCAAACTACACAAGAAAAGAAATCCCAGAAGCAAGAGATAATTTAAGAAACAGAAGAAGGCTTAAAATGAAATTAGTCTCAAGAAAATATTACATACGTTTTTTTTTTAACTTAAAAAAAGAAACAATACAAGAAAGGACTACTACAAACTAGTAATATAAATGCCACAACAAAAATATTTCAGTAGAACTGGAAGATGAACGTTGGAAAGAATCCCACAGTACCTCTCACACTTTACTGCACAGAGACCCCTGGGGATCTTGTTAATGAAGATTCAAATTCAGTAGTTTTGAGGTGAGTCCTGAATTTCTACATTTCTAACGAGCTCCCAGGTGAGCCCATGCTGCTTGTCCACAAACACGTTTTGAGTAGAAAGGCCATAGATATAGAAAAGAAAAAAAAAAAGATTCCAAAATGATAAAACAGAAAGAGATAAGAGAGAAAGACAACCCAGGAGAGCCAACATATGCCACTAATTGAAGTCTCGAGAAAATGGAGAACATATTGTCAAAGAAACAATAGAAGAAAACTTTTAGAATTAAATTCAAGTTTTCAGATTAAAAGAGCTCACTCAGTGCTGAATAGGATGAATTTTAAAAAGACCCACTCCTAGACCTATGTCACTCTCATTTGCAGAACATAAGAATATATGTAAATGTAAAGATCCTAACAACTGTCGGAGAGTAAAAATTAGGATAGCTACAGAGGAACTTAGAAGAGATAGATATGAGACTTCTCTTCAATGCATAGGTTGCCAGCTGGCAACATCTTCAAAATTCTGAGCATAAAAACTTGGGACTTGAATTGTTAGAGTCAGTTGCTCTGGATCAATCAAGTTAGGGCAGAACTATGATATAACCAAGATGTGACAGACACTGAAGATTGGCTGACTCATTTTCATTCCCAAACATCCTTCTTTCATGCTGCCTCTCCAATAGACGCTGGTAAATCTCAAAGCTTGTTTATAAGCTTTGTGCAGCTAGGAGTGGCCATTAGACACACATCTGGTCAGCAAGATGTAGACAAAAGCCTCCTGAGGGTACTTCTGGAGAATTTTTGTCCAAGTTTCATGCATCCTTGAAAAGAATTTTTTGTGTTTTTGGTTATGTAGCTATTTATGTAAATTCATTAATCATGTTACTTAAAGCATCTGTCTTCACTTATTTGTAGTATGTTTTATCAATAAATTTCTGAGAGTCTGTTAAAATCTTTAGCTACATTTGTCAATTTATCTAATATCTCCCTGTTAATCTACCAGCAATTTATATATATTTCTTAAGGCATTAGAAATTGTATCTTGGTTATATTATCATTCTTAATGTTCTATTTTCCCTTAGATTTGAGCTAGTAGCCTGAGCTAGTTTATCATCTTTTCTGGAACTGGACACTTGGCCTGTACTGTGAGAATCTTTTTATGGACTAATAGAGAGAATTTTATAAATACTCCAAAGATACAAAGAATTCGCTATTGTAGGATACTTGTTCTTTTAAATTCATTGATGTACTTTTTTTTTTTTTTCTGATGTCTTTGGTTATTTTTCACCCATCACATATTGGGAAGAAAGGTCTGTTAAATTTTCCTACCACTTTTGCACGTGCTAGTCTTTCCAGCATTTCTAACCATTTTGCTACATAAATAGTTGGATGCTATGTGTTCTGGTTCAATGTTACTTAGTAAAGCTTCATGCATTTATAGTTCATTATGAAATATAACTTCATTTGTATAAATTTCTTATTCTTTTTTCTTGAAGTTCACATTTCATAATATAATTTATTAAATAAAGAACATATTTTAATAATATACCAATTTAGAAAATAATTCTCACTTTTTGATGTCCTTGCTTTGAGAGTACATTGTACGATATTAATGTAGGGGTAACAAAGTTCTTTGCACTTGACTAATATTTTTTCCATATCTTTTGCCTTTTAATCATTTTGTATCATTTTATGTGTTTATCAAGAAATAACATATAGTTAGCATCTTTGTTAAGCCTACTGTAACTTTTTTAATGTGGGAATTTTACTCAAATATACTTAAAAAAATGATGTACTGTGTCTTACATTTATATTCTACTCTTTTCGCTGTAATTTTGCATATGAGCTATGTTTTCTCTGCTGTATTTTCTCTAATGTTTTAGGAGGAAGCAGGATATGATTTGAATAATAATGAGCTCATGCTCTGGAATCAAGTATATCTGGCTTTTAATTCCTGTTCTACAAATGATTTACTGTATCAATTTACATGTGTATCTTATACTTTTTAAGCTGAGTTTTCCTCATCTGTAAAAATGGAATAATCATAGTTCCTACTTCGTAAAGCAATTTATAGAGACTAAAAAGAGATAATATGTGTCAAAAATTTTGTACAATGTTTGGCAAATAGTTCATGATAAATTTTTTAGCAGTTATTATTGGAGTATACTACTCTATTATGTTTTGAAGTTGACTAGTGTTGACCTTTAATTTTTTTCAAAAGCAAGTTTTTATCTCTACTTCTGTAATGGTCAGCACCAACAGTGAGACAAAATCTTTTTAATCCCTCTAATTTTTGGCAAACAGTTTTAGTACATGTTGTTCAGTCTTCCTTCTCCTACCCCCTTCTCCTTTTTTTCTTATTTTAATATAATCTTAAGTTAATTCAGATAAATATTAAATTACTTTTACTATTACCTAATCTCATTTTGAGAATAATCTTTAATATTTGCTTTGTTTTATAATAAACTTAAGATTTGTATTTTTGTGTATTTTAACTTGTTTCAGTCCCCACCACTCATTTTTGAGTTCTTAAGACTGCTTTGTCTGGACTAGAAGCAAGGAATAACTTTAAACCTTATTGAAATACAAGGGAAGCTGGTGACTATAGGCAAAAATCAAAGAGATTTGGTATAGCTTTTTAGTAGTTACAAAGTTATTTATTCATCAT
This sequence comes from Pteropus vampyrus, assembly GCF_000151845.1. Taxonomy (NCBI): domain Eukaryota; kingdom Metazoa; phylum Chordata; class Mammalia; order Chiroptera; family Pteropodidae; genus Pteropus; species Pteropus vampyrus. The sequence continues at coordinate 3,379,117 of NW_011888859.1, read as the reverse complement.
GTATACTTTGTGACCAACAAAATATACCAACAAGCCAAATCCAGGCTGATGGACACCAGTTTGCAACATCTGTTACACACATGGCTTTAATATCTTCTGACATTGAGCAGGGATGGAAATTCAGATTAAATATTACATTATTTGGTGGGATGTGGTTCTCAAAAAGCGATTTACGTTGCTTTAAAGAAAATGGATAAATATGCTAGTTCTTCAGTTTGAAATGTGTCATATTCACAATAACTCATAACACAAATAATAGTTCGGTATCTGGCTGTGCCTCTTTTTACTAACAGTTTGAAAGTTCTGCAGTTGAAATATGTGACATATACGAAGTACCACTCTGGAGAACAAGCCTTCAATCAGGATGTGCTTAACCATACTCCTAAATGTTAACATTTTTTAGTATTCATTATTCTGTATGCAGGTTGATTCTCCTTCGTTTTGATAAACACATTAACATTAAACCAATTTTCTTAACTATTTTCTACATTTCAAGATCTGGCTACCCACCAATATGGCTTTAATCTTTTTTTCCCCTCTCTCAGAGTCTTTTAAGTACATTTTAGATGGTACAAAATTGTTTTTCATCTCACAAAATAGTTTTCTGACAACTACATAGAACATTTTAATTGCAAATGCGGTAACTCTAAATAGCTAGGCAAATTAGCATAAATACAGAACTGAAAACTGTTAGGAGAGTACTAAATTAAGTCAGGCTACAAGAAGAAATTTAAGTGACCAAAAAAGATTAAATATAGACAACTCCCAGAATTAGCGTTCTAGTTTTTCTGGGCCTTTGGTGCTTATAGCTAGCTAGCTGCGTGTTCTTCCTACTCAGCTCAGGGCATTTTACATAATTTGGGTGTTCAATACATACTCGCTAAGTGAATGAATAAATGACTAGGCTAGGTCTCCTGGCTTTCACCATGCATTTATCCTGGATGCTGTTCCTGGATAAATATTGCTAAAAAGCTGATTTCCTTGTGTTGTTCCTCAGCTCCAATATCTTTGTATTGTCTACAAAGTGAAAATTTACTGAGCCCGAATAAAATCTTGTATTACTTTTGACTCTTGCTACTTCTAAAATGAGTCCTCTGGCCCCAGTCAAATGCATCATTTAACACATTTAAAACACACACACACACACACACACACCCGTCTTCTGCCTTTCAAGCTGAACTAAATTCTCTCCATCCTGTTACATTCAGCTGGTTGCTCATTTTCTTAATGAAATACTCCTTGGGCACACCAGCTTACTTCGCTTTGGCTTTTATCTTAATATTCAACACCCAACTCTTGTAAATTCAGATTCCTTGACTTCCCTCAAGTCCTAATCTCCTCTAAGGAATACTTCTGATACGAAAATATAGGAAACAAATGTATTGCACTCTCTTGGGTCATGTAATCAGTGATAGCCTTTTACTGTTACTTCTCTGTCTCCTCTGTATTTCATCTCAGGAAGAGAATGCTTCTGCTTTATAAGGACTATATTTATATTTATTATATTTATTCTGTTTGCTACTTCATGTCTAATACTATGCTAATAGTAGATGCTTTACAAGTTCCAGCTACATAAATGGATCATCTGATAAAAATTTTGCCTAGAAAAACCTCTTTGAAAAATGTGATTTGCAACATCAGTCCCTAATAGGAATATTTGTGAAGAACAAATACTTTCTGGTTTAATATTAAGAGTGAAAAAGGACATGAGGGATTGTTTAGAAGTAAATTCTAGTTAAGTGCTTACTCATCAGAGATTCTATATGTAAGCACCGATGATGGAACAAAATCGGAAATTAAAAAAAATCCCTTGTGAATCTTTAAGTAAGCCAAAAATGTGAAATGAAAAAGTGAGGCCTGTGAAACTGGACCCAAATATCTTAAATTCCATGATCAATTTTGCTTTTTAAAAAAAGTTTAGTGAGTAGGACATTGATTTAATACTATGTCTTCTTCCACTTGAGTTCGATCGGTAATTCATTTTATTTTGAAAGTCTTTACTATCGAGTACCTTTTAGTGTATTTGTTAATCTTCAGAATCCATATGTTCCTTGTATTAGATAATGAGAAAACAGAGGCTACTTCTGGTTGCTTAAAATGGGAAAGAAGCGAATAACTACAATTTTCCAACTTGAAATAGAATAAATGAAGTTTCTTGTTTAACTACTCTCTATTTCATTGATCTGATCAAAATAATAAAATAAATGGCTGTTTAGAATTTTATAGGAACACATCCATGGCAGTGGGAAGGGTGCACGAAAAGTTAGTTTTAGCTCCAACATATTTCCCAAGGGAAGAGAAAAGTCCCTTTCTAGAGGAGGAAAATCTGACCAAAGTAATTTGTTAGAAGAAGCTCAGAGATAATCTAACAAGATTTTTAAAAAGCTGAACTGTGAGTTCGGTTTAGAAGGAAAATGCCAGCGTTTCTGTACTATTTTCAAAGCATTTTTGCATGTTTGATAACAACCTTCTTTATAAATACTTCTGTGACAGCAAAGGTCCGGGTCACACTAATTTGTATTTTCTGTGTGTGGTATCAGCTTAGGATTCTTCTCTCGTTACACTTCATGCTCCAGAAATATCAAATCACTTGTAAGTCTCCAATTGAACCACACTGTCCGACCCCTTTGTGTTTCTCGCATGCCATTTGGGATGCTCTTCCTACCTTGCTCACCCTACTCTTAGAAGTCTAGGTGAAAACATCATCGCTTGTACAATTATTCTTTTGTCTTGGGATAAATTTAAGAGCTCCCTCCTCCAGGTTTCCATGGTGTCTTAAATAACCTGTGTTTATTTATCTCTCCATGTCACCATGAGACTGTAAACAATTTCAGGCTCAGATTGTGAAGAGTTTTTTTTGTTGTCGTTAGTTTTTCTTGTTATTCTTTTTAGTGTCTAGAGCAGTTGTACTTGGCATGTAGTAAGAAGTCATCAATAAATACATTGTGAATGAGTAGAAATGAGACAATCAATAGTGATGAATAAATCCTCTAGTAACTGAGATCCTCTGTAATGTTTCCCATATATAAAAAAAAGAAACTTCGAAATCATGTAAAACTAATTTTTCTTAGGTGTGGCGTGTGTATGAGGTTGAAAACAATGAGGCCAAATCTAAGAAAGCAGTTGGACAGTTTATCTTCTTTTCAATCCTGATTTTCTGAGCTATTTTCCGGTGTCTTCGTGGGTTCCTCTCTTTCAGGCACTACTCTTTTTCCATTTTCTAATATTCTTCTGTACAGAAAAATCAGACAAAGTTTAGATACTATTCATTTGTGCTTGTTGCACGATGGATTATAATTTAGTACATTTCAGTGTTTGCCTTAATTATGCGTAAACTAATTATATGGAAACAATCTAATTCAGTAAATTGGAGTACAAATTTCTTTTTCATGTTCAAATGTATTTTTGAGACTTCTGATTCAAATTGATGAACTGAAGTCATGCTTTTTTACTTTCCCCCCCACAAATCTCTATGAAAATTTATGTTAATGGAGAAAAATGTATATAATCATCACAACAAAGGAAAGGAAGGATGGGCAAGGGTTTTAACTTATTTGGGGGAAATGGAAAATAGATCAAACAGTAATAACTAATAAAGCAGAGTAGATAACTTATACTCTAGAGACAACATGCGGGGGGCGGGGGGGGGGGCTGCTAGTGCCAGAAAGGACTGATCTGCTACACACGTCTTTGAAGACACTCAAGATTTGCAAGCACCAAATACAACGGATGATGCTAAAAACAGAGAAATTAATGTGAGAAATAATAATAATAATGTCTTCTTCTAAAGGTATTAGATAAAGTGAACGAAATCTTTTTTATTTTGTTACGATGAAGTGTCTGGACAAAATCAGGGCAGCTTTGCCATTCTGGCATTTGGGGACAGGTTACTACTCCCTGTCTACACATGCTGAAGCAACACCTGCCAGTTGACAAACTCATCCATAGATTCGGAGCTTCCAATTCACTTTTGTAACAATCCAGTCTTCAATACAATGAACAAAGACTGTAGAGATGAATGAGGAAAAACAAAGTAGTGCGCAGGAAAACTGAGCTGAGGGGAAGCAGATGATCCAGGAAACATAAGAGAACATAATTTTGTTTTTCTCTATTTACTAATCTCTCTAAAATTCTAGGTCTGTTACACTAAGAAGGGTACTCTGAAAAAAAGGACATTTGAATAAGAAGATTTTCCTAACAAAAATGCTGTGGACTATCTGGGGGAAAAACATTGACTAGAGCTCTCAAGAAGTTGAGGAAAAAGAGATGGAAAAAATAAGGTGAAGATCGTTTAGTGGGTTCGACAACAGGTGAGTTGTTTATCACTGTGCCAGCTGTGCAGTTCTTAACTTGCCTTACAGTGTAGACCTGGAGAGAGAGATTAGAAATGGCAGAGAAGAGGAAATAAGGCTTGTCCAGAGTTGAAGGATATGCATCTTCACATTAAAAGCCCCAACAAAATGAATGCGAAATCCAACACTTTTTAAACACATCATTGTGAAATTTCAGAATCTTGAGGCTAAAGAGATTATTTTCTTTTCTATCATGCAGCTAATGTGTTTTGCCTCCCAAATGTAAAAGTCTAAAGATAGAAGTGAGGGTGTGAGGAAATGGAAATTATTATACACTATTGGAGTAAAAAATCTTCCAGAGATTAAATAAAACAAAGAAACAATCCAAGTCATCCAGAGAGAATATGAATCAGACAGGCGTAGGCTTCTCATAGCCATACTGAATATACTAGGCAATATGGGGTAATACATTAAAAATCTGAAGCTATATGATTGTATAAACAGCTTTGTTTATACCACAAAACTCATCCAGCTTAAGTGAAAAAGTCAACGATTTTTAGTAAGTTCACAAAGTTGTGAAACTATCAGCATAATCCAGTTTTAGAAAACTTCCATCACTCCAAAAACATTCTTTTTAACTATTTGTAGTCAATTCTCAGTCCCGCTCCATAGATATGCCTTTTCTATACATTTTTTTAATAAATGGAGTAATACAACATGTAGTCTTTTGCATATAGCTTCTTTCACCTAGCTATATGTATTTGAAGTTTATCCGTATTGTAACACAGATCAAGAGCAAGTTCCTATTTACGTTTATATTTAAATTTAAAGAAACTTCCCAACTGTTTTCTAAAGTTGTTTTACCATTTAACAATTTCACCAGCAATGTACGAGGTTCAAGTTTTTCTGCAGCCTCACTAATGCTTGTTGTTGTTGTATCTTTTCAATTATAGTCACGTGGAGAAGCATCTCATTATGGTTTTAATTGCATTTCCCTAGTGATTAATGGGCTTGAGTATCTTTCATGGGTTTATTAGTAATTCATATAGTTTCTTTGATAAAATATCTAATAAAATAATTGGTCTATTTTTTGCTGTGATTTTTTAAATTATTTTAGTTTCAGGTATACAGTACAATGGTTACACACTTATCTAATTTACGAAGTGATCCCCAGATTACTCTGGAACTCATCAGGCACTACGCACAGCCATTACAATTATGTCGACTATATTCCCTATGCTGTGCTCTATATCCCTGTGACTGTTTTGTAACTACTAATTTGTACTTTCTCAATCCTTCACCTTTTTCAGCCAGCTCTCTCAATACCCTTACTCTCAGGCAATCACCAGTTTGTTCTCTATATCTGTAAGTATGCTTTTGTTTAGTTTGTTTCTTTTATTCCTTGGTTTCTACATATAAGTGAAATCATATGGTATTTATCTTTCTCTGTCTGACTTATTTCACTAGGTATAATGACCTCTAGGTCCATCTATTTCATTGCAAATGGTAAGATTTCACTTTTTATGGCTGAATAATATTCCATTGTATATATGTACCATAACTCCCTTATTTAACAGTCTATTGGTGGGCACTTAGGTTGCTTCTATAACTTGACTATTGTGAATAATGCTGCAGTGAACATAGAGGTGTGTAGATCTTTATAAACTAGTATTTTGGTTTTCTTTGGATGAATACACAATTGCTGAGTCAAAGTAGTTCTATTTTTAATTTTTTGAGGAACCTCCAAACTGTTTTCCATTGTGGCTGTACCAATTTGCAATCCCACCAATGGCTGACAAGGGTTCCCTTTTCTCCACATCCTCACCAACACCTGTTTGTTGATTTATTGATGATAGCCGTTCTAACAGGTATAAGGGGATATCTCATTATGGTTTTAATTTGCATTTCTCTGATGATTAGTGACCTTGAGCATCTTTTCACATGTCTATTGACCATCTGTATGTCCTCTGGAGAAATACCTATTCAAGTCTTCTGCCTATTTTTTCATTGCATTGTTTGTTTCCTTGTTGCTGAGTTGTATGAGTTCTTCATAAATTTTGGATATTAACCCCTTGTCAGATGTATCACAGGCAAATATCTTATCCCATTGAGTAGGTTGTCTTTTCATTTTTGTCGATGGTTTCCTTTGCTGTGCAAAAATTTTTTAGTTTGATGTAGCCCCATTTGTTTATTTTTCTATTGTTTTCCTCGTCTGAGTTGATATATGAGAAAAAATTACTAATAGCAATATCTGAGAGTTTACTGCCTATGTTTTCTTCTAGAAGGTTTATGATTTCAGGTCTTACATTTAAGTCTTTAATCCATTTTGAGTTTATTATTGTATATAGTGCATATATCTGTCTAATTTTCCCAATACCATTTATTGAATAGACTGACTTTACCCCATTGTATAGTCTTGCCTCCTTTGTCATAGATTAAATGACCATATAGGTGTGGATTTATTTCTGGGATTTCCATTCTTTTCCATTAATCTATGTGTTTATTTTTATGCCAGTACTATACTCTTTTGATTACTATAGCCTAGTAGTATTGTTTGATATCAGGTAGTGAGATACCTTCAACTTTGTTCTTCCTCAAGATTGCCGTGGCTTTTCTGGTTTCATATAAATTTTTGGATTATTTGTTTTAGTTCTCTCAAAAATGCTAGTGGTATTTTGATAGGAATTGCATTAAATCTATCAAATGCTTTGAATAGTATGGCCATTTTAATGATGTTGATTCTTCCTACACATGAGCATGATATAGGCTTCTATTTATTTGTACCTTATTCAATTTCTTTTTTCAATGACCTATACTTTTCCGAGAATGGGTCTTTTACCTCCTTGGTTAATTTGATCCCTAGATATTTAATTGTTTTTAATGAAATTGTAAATAGGATTGTTTTCTTGATTTCTCTTTCTGATAGTTCATCATCGATGTATAAAAACACCACCTACTTCTGAATATTAATTTTGTATCCTGTTACTTCACTGTGCGGCCTGGTTCCTAACAGGTTATGGACCAGTACTGGTCTGTGGCCTGGGGGTTGAGGACCCCTGGCTTAGATAACAGAAATTTATTTCTTCACAGTTCTAGAGGCTAGAAGTCTGAGAT
>NW_011888859.1:3359685-3371326 GCF_000151845.1 Pteropus vampyrus | reverse complement strand
TGTCAGGTGGCAGGTGGTAGACAGCTCTCTCCCAGGTTTCTTAGCTAGATACACTCCACCTCACAATTGTAGTTTTGGGCTCCCCGTGTTATAGCTTCCTGGGGATACAGCTCTTCCAGAGCATGGCAGTGGCTTTGATGGGATTCCATTGGGAGAAATTAAGTCAGTCAATTTCAGTATCAGGGCAACAATAGAAAGTGTAAGCACCATGTAGAATGAGATACATGTGCTCAAGAAGTGGCCACTTATCACTTCAGATGACTTTTTAGACATGAGTATACAGGCCCACTGTTGCTACGTCTATTTTCAATGGAAGCTGGAAATATGTATTTTTATGTGATATTTTCCAGATTTTAAATGTGATCAACAAATTCAAATTGAAGACACTGTTGAACTAATGCCTTGTGAACCTAAACATTTCTGCAGGTAAAATTTGCCCAGTTTGTAACAGTGGCGCTGACTTTACCTGGCTCTTTCCTAATGCATCTTGTAAACATTTCGTCATTGTTAATTGAAGTCCACAAAGGCTATCAGGGATGAAGCCTCCATTTTATTGAAGCACGAAGAGAGGGCTGGTTTGGCTAAGGTCGCCCAACATGTTAGTGGGAAAGCCTGGTCTGGAAGAGAGGTCTGGCTGCTTGGTCACTGCTCTTTCCTGTTTGCCAAATCATCTTCTAGTTGACGTTTGATGAATTGAACTACAGCTGCTCACCTTACCTCGACCTTTTCCCTCATCACTCAATTTGTATCTGCATCTTCTCTTTTTGAGTATAGGTGCTTCTGAGACTGTGTATAATCAGCCCAGTGGGCAGTCATATATGGTCCTGAAATGCAAATGTCTTGATTTTCATCTTGATAAATCACAGAGATTTCATGAAGCTTTTGTCCTCTTCAACAATATCACTTCCATTGATAACCTGTAGAAAAAATATAATGATTGCTTACGAATTGGTTATTCACAATGTTTTTATTTGTCAATTAAAATGTGATTATTTAAAAAAGAGAACTTCTTGGTTGAAATCTAGTTGACCAAAATAAAGTCACATAACATGTGAGAGTTCCTTTTGAAACATAAAACATTTTGTTTAAGTAAAACCTTAACTCCTGCTGTAAGAAGAAAACAAAGCTATTTCAGAAGACATCTAGAAATTTATAGATTGCTGTAAATCCTCAATTTGAATTTATTAAGTGTGACTTGTGCTTAATATTATATAAATTAATTCTTAATTTATTATTCTACAAAAAGACAGGGAAGATAGAATGCTACCTAACTTTAATGCAAAGAATTAAATTAGAGCAATTCTAGATATTTTTAGTCAGTCCGTGCCTCATGAACATCTTTGGTCAGCTTTTCTTGGAAAGTTGCTAATCTGGCAAGAGGTTCTAGAGGATGTTAAGTCATCCTAGGCGTGTACCGTAGCCTCTATAGCCCTCATTTTACCTCAGCTATGACTATTTGAATCTTAGCTACAAGCTCAATCACTACCTTTAGGATCAATCCTGTCCTTACGCAGGATGTAGTACAGCGTATCAGATCGTCAAACTGTCTAGAACTCAGCAGAACCTTCCTTCCTAATGCTAGTGATCCAGCTTTGACCTTATCTCCAGTTCTCATATTTAGATGTTTATCTTTTCTGTGAGATAGTCTTTTTTCTATAAGGCACTTATTATAACACCCATGGAGAGAAGTGCACAAATCATAATTGCTCAATTATCTCAAAGTGTACACATTCAATTTTCGCTATTGGTTAAGAAACAGAACTTTAACAGCACCCCAAAAGCCTCTCTGCATTTCCTGTCTGTCACTATCTGCTCTCTTCTGCCCGAAGGTTGCAGTAGTCTTTCTTCTAATGATTGTTTTTGAACTTTATGTAAAGAAAATCATTTGGTGTATATTCTCTCATGACTAGTTTCTTACTCCCTACGTTTGTGTTTGTGAGATTAAACCAAGTTGCTATACATAGCAGTAGTTCACATTATTTTCTGTTGTTTTATAGAATTCTATTGCACAAATGTTCTGTAATTTATTTACCTAATGTTATGTACATTTTAGTATGTACATTTGGTATTTAGTATTACCTAATGTAATGTAATGTAAATTTATTTACTAATGATGCACATTTATCCCAGATTTTGGATCTTATGATTAATGTTGTTCTAAACATTTTTGTATATGTCTTCTGGGGTATACGAGCATGCATTTCTGCTGAGTATAGATGCAGGAGTCAATCTGTTGGGTTATCGAAAAAAATATATATACATGCACTCAACTTCAGTAGATGATGCTAATGTTTTCCAACATAGTTGTGCTAGTTTATGCTCACTTACAGTATAGAAGATGTCTCATTTGTTCTCAGCCTCACCAGAAATCTGTCGTTTTATTTTTATCTCTTGGGCATATTGTGTTATCTTATTGCCATTATAATTTGCGTTGCCCTGGTGACTAATGAGTTTGGAGCCCTTTTCAAATGTTTGTTGGCCATTAAATTATCCTCTTATAAAGAATCTGTTTAAGCTTCTTGTCCATTTTTCTATTAGGTTGTCTGTTTTTACTAATTTGTAGGATTTTATATATTATGGATGCAAGTCTTTAGTCAATTAGATCAGTTGCAAACATTCACTCCTACTCTTCGGTTTGCCTTTTCAGGGCTTTAATGCTGTTTTCTCGCAAAGCAGAAAGTTAATGAACTTTTTCTACCACTTTTTTATTGAGAGTGCTTACTGGATCCTGCTTAAGAAAATTTCCATCTCCCAAGGTTATGACCCCTTTTTAATGTTATCTTCTAGCAGCTTTATTGCTTTTTTCCCCCACAGTTAGATCTATAATCCACCTGGAATTAATTTTTATAAATAGTGGGAGGAATGAAAAAGTTTCATTTTTTTTCCACATGGCTATCTAAGTCGCCATTTATTGAAAAGACTGAGCTTTCTCTGCTGTTGCCCGTGTGTGTGTGTGTGCGCGTATGTGTGTGTGCGTGTGTGTGTGTATGTTTAAAGACTACTTGTAAGTGGAAATGTTTTCTCATGAGATGCTTGTGACTTGTCTATTATAAATGGTCACAAGTAGATGCAAATACATTTAAAGTTTTATTTGTAAATTACAATTCATTTATAGCTCATAAGAAAAGCTTACAAAAAAGAAGAGGCAGATAGAGTTAGGGAAATTAGAAATGGGACGAGAAGGTAGAAACACATTTATAAGGGATTCTAACAACAGGGAGGTGAGTCAGAGCCCCCATAGATTTCTTCTCAGAAAATTAAAAAGGAGAATAAATGGTCCGCATTAATGCCCAGGTCATGGCCACAGGAAGCATTTACCAAGTTCAAGCACGTCCAGATCTCAAGTTTGGTGAGGTGTATGACAGTAATTTCAGAACTATTTGAACCTGAGACTGAGCGAAAAACTCAGGTGCCTAGAAGAGACTAGACAGGGGCTTCCTCAACTCATATACACTACTAAAGGAAGTGAGGATGACAGTGTTCAATGAGGAAGGTTTTAGGCTTGAATAACATGATCTGTTGCTGAGTAATTACATTAGGTACTCTCTATTCTGTATTTTGAAATTCTTCTCCATTAAAACTAAAGAGAAATTGTGCCTGTCAGAGGTTTATGGATTGTCGTGGCTTATGCCAAAGAGGAAAGCAGAAGACATTGTACAGTGAGAGTATTAAGGGTTTCACTTGATACTTTTCACTTTCAAAAGAGGAAGTCTCCCTTTCTGCCTCTGGCTGGTGACCGTGTAGAGAGAATGAAGAAGTTTGCAAGAAGCTACACATAGAAACGGGGCAGAGAGGTGGGACAGGGCTTAGGGGTGAGAGTGGAAGAAATTGGGTCTTTATTTCATTGCTGACAATAACTTTACTTCAGTTTATTAGAATTATTGTTTACTCAATTAATTGACAGTCATCTGATTTACATACGAAGAGCCCTTGGTGAGGAGATATATGGCCAGTTATTAATAGAGCTTTAAGGTGAGGGGAAAAACAACTTTATGGTCTTTGGTGTTCTTACTGAAAATGTGTTTCCAGACTCATAATAAATGGCATTTGATTTGAGACACTCTGAAATACCCTTGGTGTTAAGCCAAAGAAATTACAGTGTGAGCACAAAGTACTAAACATATTATCTCAGTCTGCTCAAGCTCTGAATTAATAGTTGAACCGTTTTGCAGTTGAATTGTTGGGATTACGAACCACTTGAGAGCTCGTATCAAGTATGCAGTCCAATCTCTGAGGTTTCTACTACTGTGCTCTGAGTATAGGGGTATTTATTAAATGTGTTTTGATTGATTGCAAGTAAAATCTTCAGCAAAATTCTATAATACCTACTAAATCTGAGCTATATTGAATTGGGGATAATCAGGTGGAAGAACACAACAAATAACAAAGTGCTTTAACATGCTGTCTCCTTTGTGGTTACAATAATCATTGCAAAGTAGACACACAAAAAAGAGAACCTAATAATAGCTTCTAATTTCAGCAATCCAAACCTTTTATCTTTTCAGTTTGAACAATTCCCAGTACCCAGCCTTTATGAAGTAATGTGAAAAATCCCTTATAGTCCCTCATAGTTCTAACTGCCTCCCAATTCATGAAGGAAAACTCTTGGTTACTTTGTTTTCAACTCCTAAAATCCATGACCTTTATCCTTTAGCAATTTTTGGAGGTTCGATGTTTTCCCATCAAGCTCTGAGGTTTTATTAGCCATGGTATGTCTCCTGGAGTCCATTCTGCTTCTTCAGAGCACTGCAAATCCTGTTGTAAGAGTCAGGAAATGACTAATAAATAGTTTTTTGAGATCTGACTGTGCTTCCGGTATGTTGAAGATATTTTCTCAATTCCTCCAGATAAGGGTTTAACTTAGTCTTGCAATCACTGACATTCTATCAGTATGGATTCTAAGTCTCCATTGCAGCTGGCCAATGTTCTCCCCCACTCCTTATTCCCCGAATGTCTTTAATGAACTCTGGTAAGCCTGCCTGTCTTTACCTGCCTGACAATAATATAATCTGATGAGCTCTTTAATGATGGCAGTTACATATACTGAGGAAAGAGAGATCAGAGCTGTTGATTCTGACCAATGGTTGAGGAGGCTGGAGACTATTTTACGGGGGAGGAACTATTTGAACTTAACTTTAAATGATGAATGAAATTTATAGGCAGAGAAGATGGTTCAAACAGAAGAGAAGTCCTCTGCAGCGGCACTCAAAAGATGTGCATGGAATATGCCAGAAGTGTGTCTGTCTGCTGCTGGGTTGAGTTCTCTGGTCCCTTTATACCCTTCATCTATGAGCCGTCTATTCTCAAGATTCCAACTTGCCTAAAAAATAATTTTTCCTCAATGCTTTCAACTCTTCATTTTATACTTCAAGATATAAATATGTGTTTTTAGACATTTTAAACTAAAATGAGTAAAAGCACAAGTAGAAGCACTAGTTGCTTGTCCTTCTAGCATGTGACTGACATTCTCAGTACTTGGTTCTTTAAGCAAGTGCCACTTCTCAACAGCCTTCCCATTATCAATGTAGTGGGATAGGTTTTATCTGAGGTAAAACAGAGCCTTCATACCTGGAGCTATGAGTTTTACATTATTTCCGTTTAGTCATCATAATAAAAATGATGTTAAGGTTTATCACTATATTCACCCTTATTGGATATCCTGTTTTGCTGTTTGAATGATATAGTTATGAAATGGGCAGTAAGTATAATAGCACGATATACACCAGACTGTGAGGGTTGTTAATGAGTCCTTCATGAATGTCTTATATAAGTTGCATCTCCTTCACGTAAAGTGATAAACCAGGATAGCTTTCAGATAAATCAAGCAAAACTCCGGAGGTAAGGTACAGGTAGGGCTGCTGTAGGCATGCTGATGGCATAGAAACTGGAACTCTGAAGTAAGCAATTGGAGCAGCAACAAATGCCTTGTAAGGTAATAGGGTGAATGAATCCTTGGGAGATGACATGGTTTAAAAGGCCATGAACCTGTGTTCACAGGTTCATAGCCAAGTCCTCACTTAACCTGGCTGTGTTGACTTCTATACACCACTAGGCTTAAGGCTATGGACTGAACTGTGTCCCCTCTCCCCGCTTCGCTCTCCCCAATCATATGTTGCAGACCCAACCCCCTGTGCGATGGTATTCAGAAACAGGGTTTGGGGAGATGACTCGGTTTAGATGAATGAGATCATGAGGGTGGCTCTCATGATGGGATTGGTGCCCTTGTAAGAAGAGACATCAGAGTTTGCTCTCCACCCCTGCCATGTGCAAACACGCTGAAAAGGTGGCCATCTGCAAGTCAGGAAGAGAGTTCTCACCAGCAAATTGGCTAGTGCTCTAGTCTCGGACTTCCCAGCTCCCAGAACTGTGAGAAGTCAATTCCTGTTGTTTAAGCTCCCCAGGCTATGGTATTTGGTTCTGGCAGTCCTGACGAGGGACAATGGAAAACACTGGAAGCCATATGCACTCGTTTGTCTCCCTGATCTTAGGTGCACTATGGTTTTTGGTGAAAGACATTGAGAAAGCAACCTCAAATCCAGTCTCAGTTGTTATTCCTGTCAATTAACCTTCTTTTTCTCTCTCCTTGGTTATCTTGTTATTTCAAGAAGATAAGTGAGTTGTGGGTCAGCTTTGGGTAGACTCTCTTGACAACCAAATAGTGTTATATTTAAACATTCATTAAAATAATGAACCTGCCTCGACAGAAGTGAGATACTTCTGTTAGCAAAATGTGGTTTAGCTGAGGAGTCAGCCTCAGGATCTGTGGGATTCTAGTGACATCTGCTGGACACATGGTAGGGTAGCATTTGTTCCTCGACTGCAGTCTTCTGCTCTCACCAGACCCCACAGGTAGAAGAGCGACCTCTACTGAACAAGCCTGGGAAATACTCTTTTAAATTTAATTTATAAAGCCTCAGAATTCCATTTAGACGAATTATAATTAGAAAAGTGAAAGGATAAGAGTATAAGTTATTGACCTGCCAATGATGCTCAATTCTTTTCCCTGTGAAGAGAGACCTAGACTTGATAGAATTAGATTTTGATGATTATCGCCTGTTTTATGAATTTATCATTTTGCATCCCTGTGTTGTTTTATACTGAAAAGCTATATAATTTAGTCATTTAGTTAATAGGTTCTGGAATCAGAGCTGGAATTAAAACACAGGCTTTGCCACTTACTAAATTTTTGCCCTGATTGGATTACTTAACTTTCCTGTGCCTCAGTTTCCCTGGCTTGTAATGAGGATCATTGTACCTACTTATAGAAATTAGAACAGCTTCTGACACCAAATAAAACATTCAGTGACTGTTAGTTACTTTTTTTTTTATCAAAGTAAAATAAAATCTCTGTAGTTTCTATCATCTGACCGTGCTTCCGGTATGTTGAAGATATTTTCTCAATTCCTCCAGATAAGGGTTTAACTTAGTCTTGCAATCACTGACATTCTATCAGTATGGATTCTAAGTCTCCATTGCAGCTGGCCAATGTTCTCCCCCACTCCTTATTCCCCGAATGTCTTTAATGAACTCTGGTAAGCCTGCCTGTCTTTACCTGCCTGACAATAATGTAATCTGATGAGCTCTTTAATGATGGCAGTTACATATACTGAGGAAAGAGAGATCAGAGCTGTTGATTCTGACCAATGGTTGAGGAGGCTGGAGACTATTTTACGGGGGAGGAACTATTTGAACTTAACTTTAAATGATGAATGAAATTTATAGGCAGAGAAGATGGTTCAAACAGAAGAGAAGTCCTCTGCAGCGGCACTCAAAAGATGTGCATGGAATATGCCAGAAGTGTGTCTGTCTGCTGCTGGGTTGAGTTCTCTGGTCCCTTTATACCCTTCATCTATGAGCCGTCTATTCTCAAGATTCCAACTTGCCTAAAAAATAATTTTTCCTCAATGCTTTCAACTCTTCATTTTATACTTCAAGATATAAATATGTGTTTTTAGACATTTTAAACTAAAATGAGTAAAAGCACAAGTAGAAGCACTAGTTGCTTGTCCTTCTAGCATGTGACTGACATTCTCAGTACTTGGTTCTTTAAGCAAGTGCCACTTCTCAACAGCCTTCCCATTATCAATGTAGTGGGATAGGTTTTATCTGAGGTAAAACAGAGCCTTCATACCTGGAGCTATGAGTTTTACATTATTTCCGTTTAGTCATCATAATAAAAATGATGTTAAGGTTTATCACTATATTCACCCTTATTGGATATCCTGTTTTGCTGTTTGAATGATATAGTTATGAAATGGGCAGTAAGTATAATAGCACGATATACACCAGACTGTGAGGGTTGTTAATGAGTCCTTCATGAATGTCTTATATAAGTTGCATCTCCTTCACGTAAAGTGATAAACCAGGATAGCTTTCAGATAAATCAAGCAAAACTCCGGAGGTAAGGTACAGGTAGGGCTGCTGTAGGCATGCTGATGGCATAGAAACTGGAACTCTGAAGTAAGCAATTGGAGCAGCAACAAATGCCTTGTAAGGTAATAGGGTGAATGAATCCTTGGGAGATGACATGGTTTAAAAGGCCATGAACCTGTGTTCACAGGTTCATAGCCAAGTCCTCACTTAACCTGGCTGTGTTGACTTCTATACACCACTAGGCTTAAGGCTATGGACTGAACTGTGTCCCCTCTCCCCGCTTCGCTCTCCCCAATCATATGTTGCAGACCCAACCCCCTGTGCGATGGTATTCAGAAACAGGGTTTGGGGAGATGACTCGGTTTAGATGAATGAGATCATGAGGGTGGCTCTCATGATGGGATTGGTGCCCTTGTAAGAAGAGACATCAGAGTTTGCTCTCCACCCCTGCCATGTGCAAACACGCTGAAAAGGTGGCCATCTGCAAGTCAGGAAGAGAGTTCTCACCAGCAAATTGGCTAGTGCTCTAGTCTCGGACTTCCCAGCTCCCAGAACTGTGAGAAGTCAATTCCTGTTGTTTAAGCTCCCCAGGCTATGGTATTTGGTTCTGGCAGTCCTGACGAGGGACAATGGAAAACACTGGAAGCCATATGCACTCGTTTGTCTCCCTGATCTTAGGTGCACTATGGTTTTTGGTGAAAGACATTGAGAAAGCAACCTCAAATCCAGTCTCAGTTGTTATTCCTGTCAATTAACCTTCTTTTTCTCTCTCCTTGGTTATCTTGTTATTTCAAGAAGATAAGTGAGTTGTGGGTCAGCTTTGGGTAGACTCTCTTGACAACCAAATAGTGTTATATTAAAACATTCATTAAAATAATGAACCTGCCTCGACAGAAGTGAGATACTTCTGTTAGCAAAATGTGGTTTAGCTGAGGAGTCAGCCTCAGGATCTGTGGGATTCTAGTGACATCTGCTGGACACATGGTAGGGTAGCATTTGTTCCTCGACTGCAGTCTTCTGCTCTCACCAGACCCCACAGGTAGAAGAGCGACCTCTACTGAACAAGCCTGGGAAATACTCTTTTAAATTTAATTTATAAAGGCTCAGAATTCCATTTAGACGAATTATAATTAGAAAAGTGAAAGGATAAGAGTATAAGTTATTGACCTGCCAATGATGCTCAATTCTTTTCCCTGTGAAGAGAGACCTAGACTTGATAGAATTAGATTTTGATGATTATCGCCTGTTTTATGAATTTATCATTTTGCATCCCTGTGTTGTTTTATACTGAAAAGCTATATAATTTAGTCATTTAGAGAATAGGTTCTGGAATCAGAGCTGGAATTAAAACACAGGCTTTGCCACTTACTAAATTTTTGCCCTGATTGGATTACTTAACTTTCCTGTGCCTCAGTTTCCCTGGCTTGTAATGAGGATCATTGTACCTACTTATAGAAATTAGAACAGCTTCTGACACCAAATAAAACATTCAGTGACTGTTAGTTACTTTTTTTTTTATCAAAGTAAAATAAAATCTCTGTAGTTTCTATCATTCTCCGATAAGATTAGTCTCTTGCTGTCTTTTTGTTGGGAATAAGCTAAGGATAGATGACCTTTGTCTCAAGATGGAGAGAGAGATTCTACAAAAGGGAGGATAGGAACTTGTTTGTGTTCATGACCTCGTATAACCCGGCTGAAGAATCCGTGGGGACAAAGATATTCTAAAGGTGTGAATGAAGGTGGTTGTAGGCACCTGCAGAAAGTCTAATTTTTGTGATTAGATATGTAGTTGTGAGGATGGCATTGGATTAGTGACATGGGGCAGTGGGGGGAGGTAGGGAGCTCAGTGACGAAATGGCATGTCGTCACTGGATATTGGATAGGGTTGGGGAGGCTTTCAGGCCGCTTGGCTTGATCCTCAGATATTGTCATTGTACTTCCTGGGCAGCCAGCAAGAATTAGATATAAGATATATACAAAGAGTAAGACCCCAGGCAAGCCATTGTGGGCGTGGAGGATGTGGATACAGAAGCCGGGCACAGAGCTCAATGAACTCTGGCACCGTAAACACTTCTGCAAAGCTGGCAGAGCTGCTGTCATGGCCTTGGTGTAGCAAAGAGTCACATGCATCTGGTCTTTGATGGAAATACATGTTCCAGCCAGGAGAGTCAAATCAGAGGTGGGACAGGCAAAAAAAATTAAAAATATAAAATAGTATAGACTAATAAAAACTGTAGTCCTTCTTATGTTATCGTTAAAGACAACTGGTTTTAACCCTTGAAATTTTTTATTCCTTAGTTACCTTCACAGGTCAAAATAATGTATGAAAAAAATTATTTGTAAATGTATCAGTTTAAGAAAATATTTACTGACTTTTTGCTCTGATACTTTAGCTCACTATTTCAATGTCTCTCTTGTAGTGAGTATAGCCTGGTGGTGTCATTTGGTCTGCACACTTTGAAAAAAAGTTTGAGCCAAATATTGTAAAAGATCAAGTATAAACATAAAATTATAGATTTTACTACTTCTCTTGAAAAGTAATCAAATATTTAAAATTGGGGTTGCATTTGTTTAGGGAAACAGTTAGCCTGTGGTAATCAAATTCGTAGAGACAGAAGCTAGCAGTGTGGTTGCCAGGGGCTTGAGGAAGAGGAATAGGGAGTCAGTGTTTAACGGGTAAGGAGTTTCAGTTGGGAAAATGAAGTTCTGGAGATGGATGGTGGTGACGGTTTCACGGTTATGTGTGTGTCCTTGATACTGAGCTGCACTAAAAATGGTTAAAATTGTAAATTTTATGTTATATATATTTACCCACAATTAAAGAAACAGTAGAGAGAATTTTTGAGTGAAAGACAGGATAATAATCAGGAGTAGAAAAAATAAAAAATTAGTAGGGCTTCTAATAGAGAGTAAATGAACATAATAAGAGCTTTACCATATTACGATATTGATATTTCAACATACCGCCATGACAGGATTTTTCATCTCCAACAGCCTGAATCTAGTATTAAATATACTACCGTGAGAAGATGGTGGGCACAGAGAAGGGTTTGGAGTCAGACAAGCTTCCTCGAATCACCCTGCTGTGCGGGGGAGGAAGATGAGCATCGGAGGGACTGTTTCCCCAGGTCCCTCTTTGAGAAGTTATTGACAGAACCCATCTTATAGGTGGGGCCAGCAGATTTGGCATTGCCCAGCGGCTCAAGGGTGTAATTAAGCTTCCAAAAGGGAAGGTGTCAAATCAAAACCACAACGAGATACCATCTCA
>NW_011888859.1:3355600-3358200 GCF_000151845.1 Pteropus vampyrus | reverse complement strand
GTCTTAAATTCTTTTGAAGGATAATAGAATGATCACTTTAATATTCCTGGGAGCAATGCCCACATTTAAAATAATCTTGGATTTTATACCACATATAGCATTATTTCCAAAATTTCATTTTCCTTTTTGGCAAGTTTATTTGTAAGTTCCTTCTCTCTTTCTCTCTCTCTCTCTCTCTCTCATTCTATTGACCTTTGCCAATCTCTACTTCTACTCCTACTTCTTACAAAAGTTCATTTAAATTTAATCTGAGTGAACTAGAATATCTATCTGAAAAGGAGAAAAACTAAATTTAAGAGGAGTTTAAACCATAAAATAACAATTTAATTTGTATTCAAGTATTTAATCCATGTCTATTTTATGTATGTTTTTATGTATATTACATAAATAATTATGAACATTAGTCATAGGTCACAAGCCTGAGGTTCGACTCACTCAAATCCTCATGACCCTATTTCTAAATAAGTTCATGTTCATAGATAATGTGGTTCAACATATCTTTTTGGGGGACATTATTCACTCCATAAGAGGGATATTGATATTCTAAGTCCACATAGAGGAATCTGAACAAAGAGGACAAAAATCTCTTCAAAATTGCAGAGCAAGCAGTAACTGCTCTCACGGCTACTCTTAAACTCATGGCATTGTGATTTAAAGTCCACCCTCAAATTCTTATCCCGGACTAACAACAATTAATGCGTTTTCGTTCGACCTTTTCTTCTTTGATACTTTGGATCTCTTCTGCCTCCTTTTCTCATAAATGGACAGTTAGTGGCTATTTAACTTCCTCCGGATTGTCTTGCAGTTTCCACATAGTAATCTCTTTTATTCTCTCTTCAGCATCTTTATTAATTTGACTCTTCACATGATTCACAGAAGGTTATCAACAAAGTAATACGTTAAAATCGTTACCTGAACCATAACATTTTCCTTTACATTGTCCCGAGCAGAAATAATCCCAAGTGGGTGCTCTAATTTTTGCAGGACTGAGAAGATCCATTTCTTATGTAGTAGACCATGACTATTTCCTTGACTTTCTCCCATTTCCTGATGTCTAAAATTGATTTAATAAGTAACACATCTTATTTTGCAACTAGAAAAAAGCAAATAGCCCTCCGAGGGGTGGCACATTTATTTAAGTTTATTCCGAGTGTATATTGAGTTTATTCTGAGCGAATTCCACAGCGCTGAATTCTGAAATGAGAGGAAAAGGTCATGGAAAGAATAGAATTGTAATATGAAGTGTAAAATTTCCCTGCTGAAAATTATCCTGCTCCATTAGTATTTACTCGCTTACTTAAAAGTCTCCATATTGCGAAAGGAATTCAAGTCTACTTATAAAGATGCACCTGATTTAGCAAGATCAAGTAAAAATCCATAAGAAAAACAAGGCAACTAGAAAATTTAATATACGAGTGATGCTGATATACGAGGCACATGCTATACCATCTGTTTCTATTTCCTCTGTAGAGGTTGGCCTCAAACCTGGCTCAAGTGTTCCAATAGCCACTGTGAAAAGGAAACACCTAATAAGAATTGTAATGAACTAGAATGGCAGAGGGTTGGACCCGGACATGCATTTTAAAATGGTTCTGTATGTTATTCTGCTGAGGTTCTTCATTACTGCTCAAGTTCCCAAAGGCTTACACTTTCTTACTCTCTTCTAGTCTCTCTCATCAGTGTCTTGCCTGCCAGTCATTTCCATAGCGGTGTCGAGGCGACATCATGATACATATTCTAGATAATAGAGGAAAAGCACTTTGCAGTAGAATAAAATGTTATAGAAAATTGCTGTCTTTGATAGCAATCAGGTGACTAAAGTCACATAAAGAGAAAAAAAGGTTTAGAGAATACAGGATAAAATAATATTATTTCCCCCTATTTCTAAGAGTTTCATAATTTAAACTTAAAGAGTATCAAATATTTATAATTGAGGGGTCCGTGACTTTTAGCGGCCCAGTAATGAGATGATTCTTTAATATTGCAAAGTTCTCAGCTCTTAAGGAAAAGGTATTTGACTTGTAAATGATTTAGGACAAAACTCGGTGAAGCCATTCAGACTCCTGTGACATAGGAATGTTAATTTGGTGACTCACATTTCGTCATTGCTTAATGAAGCCTGCTCTTTCTTTCCCTAGACAATTTGTGCTTGCTAGTGTTCTTCTACCATAACATTTTTAAAGAAAATGGGATAAGGGTAGATATATTCTTTCTCCTTTAGTGTGTGCCTGTGCATAGCATTTCTGAGTGTGTCTGAACATGAGGTGTGCATTGATTTTCATGTACTGATTCACGTTAATAGGAAAACATTTGAATTTATGGGAAATGCTTTTGGTCACTTCTCTGATATTACTGGAACTGAAATAGCTCAAAAGCACAAAAGGTCATGTCAGTTATTTATGTAAAATTTACCAGGGCTGTTTATGAAGGCATCTTGTGTATTATTGCTTTGTTCATGTACTTTACAGGAAATCCTGTCATTCTATCATTTCCTTCCATATTTCAACTGTTTCTCATTATAAATAAAATTATTTCTTTCTAATGGACCTTGATCTACATGAGTTGGAGTACGGACCTCTGTTATGTATCATTTGCTCTTC
>NW_011888859.1:3347041-3351065 GCF_000151845.1 Pteropus vampyrus | reverse complement strand
GATCCACCGCCAGGCAGAGACAGACCTTGAGAAATGGCACATGTTCTTTTTTCACACAAAGTCACCCAGAGGGATGTCAAGGCATAGACTCTGTGATTTTTCCATCAGAATTAGGCTCTCCAGGCATGGGATGGGTGGAACAGGGCGTTTACCCCATCTTTGCCATTCACGTTCAGGTTGGTGGACTCCTAACCTTCAGCGTTCCCAAATAGTTGCAAAACCATGTCATTTCTCTGTGTCTTCCTATGCATAAACGTGGTTTGCCTATTTTCAGTCTTTTTAATTGAATCTCTTGTAGTGGTTTAGGATTTTCTTCATGTACGTCTCGCACATTTTGTCTTTAATTACTAAGACTTACATCTTGTTTGTTGTTTCAATGGAATCATTTATTCCAGCATAGCTTCTAAATGGTGGTTGTTTGTATATATAAAGACTAATGATATCTGCATATTAATTTTTGTATCTAGTTGACCTATTGCCTTCTCTTATTATAAACAGCTTTATAGTTGATTCCCTTGGGTTTTATGGGTCAAGAATCATATAATCTTTGAATGGCGATAATTCTATATTTGCCTTTCAAATTTTTATAACTGTTTTATTTTCTCGTCCAATTGTTTCCTATCTCTAGTACTGTGTTAAATAACAATGATGGTAGAGGACACCTTGTCCTTTTCCTGTTTTTAATGGAAATGCTTTTAGTGTTTCCATATTAAGGTTAATCTTGGCTTTGAGACTGAACTAGACGTAGTGTCATGTTGAGGAAGCATCCATCTAGTCACATTTATTTTTTACTTTATTATAGTTACGTGTTTGGATCAGATAGCACATGTTAGTATGTGAACTCATCAGATCATTTTGGCCAGAAATTTGGACCTGTCCTAGGTAATGGCAGACAGATTTTTTAAAATTTTAGAGATGATCTTTCTAACATGGTAGCCAGTAATCACACCTGGCTACCGAACGCTTCGTGTGGCTAGTCTGAATTGAGATGTGCTGTAAGTATAAAACACACATTTGGTCTTTGAGGACTTAGTATGAGAAAAAGAACGTAAAGTCTCTCAATAAGTTTTATAATTATAAAACATAATGCTATCATGTTGAAATACTAATATATTGGATATCTGCATTAAACAAAATATATTATTAAAATTAATTCTACCTTTTTCTTTTTACTTTTGCAAACATGACTACTAGAAAATTTAAAATTACATGAGGCTTCATTTTGTGGCTTGCATTATGTTTCAAATATATACATATATTTGTAACATATATTGTCCATTGCTGGTCTAGAGTATCTGCCTAAGAGTCTCTGTACATTCAGGAAGAAAAGGCCGTTATAAGCCGTCCTATTTTGTCCTTTGATCTTGGATCAATCCTCTACTGTCGCCATTGTAACACTGTAGTTACACAGCAGTGTGTAATTAGGTACCTTTAATACCCTCTGGAGCTTAGCGAACCTACTTCTCTTGGTATAATGCTCTCAGAGGGGTGGGCTTGTTAGCGTAAGGGGTTCAGAGATACTCTGCCCCCAACCTGCTCCCCAAAATTTAAAATTAAGATGAGATGTGCAGATGAACTAGTGTCAGGGAAGCGCAAGAAGGTGACGGAAATAAATATATTTTGAGGAAAGCGGTGATCTGCATTGGTGATCTGTTCTCAATCCAGAATCTAGGAATTCAGAGAGAGAGAACTGGTCTTTAGCATGGAGGGTGGATAACACTCAAAGTCCTCTAGACTCACCTATTTTGGCACAGAGATTCTGTTTTGGGGTGTGTTGCCTGAGCATGGGAGTCACTGTTAAACATATAACGAGGTATTGGCACTCAGTGTAGGACACGGCTCAGCCGGCATGGGTGCCTGGACCCGCCCAGGTACTCCAAGGGCAGACGGTCAGTTCAAAAAGCCTAAGAAGTCCCCAGCACACCCGCTTCAAGTGCTTATCCCAGTCCCTAGTGAGGCTGTATTCGTGTTAAAATAAGTTACACCTGTTATACAGTTAGTGTAGTCAAGATATTGAAAACTAGGTATGGCTTAGAAACCAGCCATACCTAGTTCCTACCTTCCTAAAACTGGCAGAAAAATAGTTGCAAAAATTGCCAAAGCCGTTTTCAGACAAGGTGCTTTTCTAATCCTGTTCCGTAAGACCATCGGCATCAATGTCATCAGCAGCAGCTGCTGTAACGGTTCATGTGGCTGTGAGGGAGGAGGGGAACTGGAGGAATAATTTATCTACTCTCCAAAGCGGAAGCAGCCATTCTGATTCTGGATAAAATAATAAACTGGGCAAAATTTTTTTTGTTTGTTTTGCTTTGGGGACCCTCTCATTTTCCTCTTAGTCCTGGGGTACTTCCCCTTTCTAACCAACTTTGCTTCTCTTATATTCTTCTCCCTAGAGACTTGGTTCATTCATTTATTCATTCATCTACTAGACATCTGTAGAGTACCTTCTATGTCATGTGTTGGGAATACGAAAATGAATAAGATACAGTTCTTGCTCTTCAGGATGGTCTAATGAAGTGAGAAAATGATGAGAGTAAAGGGAAAAAAATCCCAAGACAGAAATCTTTGCCAGAGGTGTTACATCCTTGAGTGGTTAGAACACCAATATTCTGAACAATAACTGAAGGTGGTAATCAATTTCCCTATAGATACATCCAATTCACCAGAAGATAAGAGCTTGGGATATTAGTCAGTGCTGGAGTATTTATACTGCAGGACTCTGAAAAGAAAGGAAGAAAAATAATATGTGTTGAGTTCCTATTGTATCATTGCTTTTATAGTCTCTCCTTTTAACAAATGTGGAACTAGGGGTTCACAAAAGAAGTGACTTGTGAAGAGGTCCATAGTGTGCAGAAGAGCTGAGATTTGAACTCAAGTCTGCTTGACACCCAAGTCCAAGCTCTTTCTACTTTATCACACTGCCTACACCAGAAGAATTCCCTACTTATAGAGCCTCAGACCCTCTAACAGGTGACGGGCCAATGTTTTTTAATTGGGAGCCTTCCCCATTTCCACTTTGTTATCCATACAAGCAAATACATGTAAGGCTGACCTTGAATAGTGACAGCTGAACTAGTATGTCCTTCTCTACTAAGAAAGCAAACCGGAGAACCAGCAGACAGGATGGATAGGCTCAGGGGGTGTGGTTTCTGATAGGCTTTGTCATTCTGGGTGCTGCAGAAAGCAGGACAGGGCCAGTGCCTTTCATTCATTGTGGTCCTCTGCCTAGTGCTCACATCGCAGTTCTCAGTCTGATCCTTCCAGAAGCTCTTCCAGAAGCTCGTGGAGGGCAGTGAACACACTTTGTGTTAATTTTGTACCCCCTTTTGTGCCTGACATACGGCATTCATATAATAGATCAACAAGAGATTAACAAGTGACTTTGTTGTGACCAAAAGTGGGAATCATTTGAATATCAAGATTTAAACTTCTTAAAAAATCTTTTGGCAAACTGTAGACATGATATTCTTCCAGAATGTTGCTTGGCTCTATTAAAGAATTGGAAACTGGTATTTCATGACTAAGCCAGGTTTTCTCGTGACTCTACCCGATACACTGTTGACCCTGACAGGAAGCACTGCTGTGAGCACAAAGAAATATGTACATGATCCGCGGGAAAACCTACTTCGGCTGCTCAGCTGCCACGGTCTCTGTGGTCATGTGTTTTGAGATGCTCAAACGTCAGGAAAGTTTCTAGTCTTGTTTTGATTCTTCTCCCCTGAATCTCCCTCCTATCCAGGTGCTCGTCCCTGAAAATGTCACGTTTTCCACGTAGTTAAAAACAAAGCAAAACAAAACAAAGCAATGACAGCACATCACAAAAACTCGAAATTCTGAACTAGTCTACAGTGATCATTTAAAAGTCAAACGCACATACACACACACACACCCCCTTGACAGTGTTTCCGTATTCCCTTGAACACTTTGAAGCTCATGACTAGCAACCTAAATTCCAAAAGTTTCCTTGGGCAGGCAGACACCTAACATATATTTTCTATCCTTTACAGAAAAAATGAAAACAAAA
>NW_011888859.1:3327263-3346091 GCF_000151845.1 Pteropus vampyrus | reverse complement strand
ATTGTCATGTAGGAAGAAAATAAAACAGTATGAGAATATATTTCACAGTGGACACTGATCCACTGTGAAATATAGATGGGACTTTTTGGCCAGGGTTGAGGGGATTGATTACATCAGATGAATTCTCTTTTCACTTAAAGTGAGATTAAGGAAAAATCTAGAGGCAAGGTTGAAAGTTCCAAGTTGGAGTTAAATGGGACAGTTTCCTGCTTTTTGCACTCCAAGCAGACCAATCTGGCCCTGATACCAAAGACTCCCTTTTGAAATTTCAAAGGGTGAAATTCCCCTTTCAAAACTACAGGGACAACTCATCTCTTTTGGGAATTTATTAACAGAGAACTTCCTGTGTTTTTTTTTTTTTTTCTTAACACCCACAGCACCTGGTCTTCCTAGGTACTAACCAGGCCCGTCCCTGCTTAGCTTCTGAGATCAGATGAGATCAGGCACATTCAGGGTGGCATGGCCGTAAACCTATTATTTTTATATTAAGGCTAGATCTCTTGCAATAAACAATAACTTAGTAACCAAAACTTTGAGTAATGATTTGTTGGGTTCTGAGTGGAATTTTGGATATCCCCTAAGAGGGCATTGGGGTAGACCAGATCATACTCTAGTGACAACCAACCCCCAAATCTCAGTGGCTTAATGCAACAAAGGTTTCTGTTTTACTCACTCATGCTACATACCCTAGCAGTTGGCAGAAGGGCTTTGCTTGTAGCGGTCATTCAAATATTCAGGCCATTGGAGACGGTCACCATGATAGAGAGAAAAGAATCGAAAGCTCTCATACTGACAATGAAATGCTCCAGAACAGAAGTGACATTGCTCATCACCCACTGGCCAGATTAGTCATATGGCCCCACCCTTAATGGGAACAAGAAGTACAGTCCTACCTTTTGCCCAGAAGGCAGAGAACTGGAAATATTTGGTTACTGGCACTAATGGAAATCTCAATCCATATATAAATAGATGAGATCCTGGTAAATAAAATCCTGTAAATCAAATCTTGTTTCCTAGTGATGTTGATGATATAAATATCTAAAGAGAGAAATATTCCAAGATGACTGTTCCTTGCTATAGTCACTAAATGAGAATTAAGATTCAAGGTTGGGAGAAAAATCTAATTTTAATAGTCATTATTATATTGGTCATGAACATAGGGAGAAGGAAGCTCTTTTTTTTGATCAGGAAGCAAAGTAGTAAATCAAATTTTTGTTTGTTTTTTGAATGAAAGTTGCTGCAGTATATCAGAGATCCTAGAGTAGTGATAGCAATTAGATTTTATCTTCTATAACAATTCCAATTTATTGGTTATGGCTTCTTAAAAAAGCAGACTCCAAACCTTTTTGATTTCTTATTTCTGTTGGTAAAACATACAATTTATTTACTTTCACTATATATAATCTATCTATCTATCTATATAATCTATCTATCTATCTAATCTATCTCTATATAGATTACTACTATTTATTGCATATACTAGAAAACATTTACAAAAGTGGAAATTAAAACTAGAAATAGGCAATCTGGTATTTTCTTCCTCCCCTACAATGAACTGTCTTATCTGCCCACTTTGCAGATGAATGTCCTTGAGCACTTATTGAACTGGATTTTCAGAATCGATCAAGGCTCAGTTCTTATGGAGTAGGAATGTCTGCAAAGCAAAAGGTGAAGACTGCCATTGTTGTGACCGGAATAACCAGACTCAACCCGAGTGCTTTGATTATAGAGGCAGTCTATTAGCTGGTGGCTGTCTTTCCAAAGGAGCAGCCCCGAAATGCCAAGATACAAGGTTTTTAAGCCCTAAATCCTATTCCTCATTCTGTCTTAAACACAAAGGTCCATCTTTCTCCTATTCACTATCTGTAGTACAGAAGCAGAAAGCTTGTTGTTAGAATGTTATGTTCCTATGGGTGATTGCCTATGTTCCCATGGGCAATAGCCAGTGTTCCCATGGGCGATGGCCAAACAGTAATTTTCAGCTTATATAAAATTGATTATTTTTCATGCCACGCAAGCAAGCAGGGTTACACAGGCTAAAATTGGCAGTTAGCGTATGAGCTCATTGTTACAAGTTTCATGATTAACAGAATGCGGTTAGGGGTTCCAGAAACGGCCTAAGGTATAGACTTCCTTTGTCCAGTTTCAGGTTTTAATTATCCTTTAACCCTTTCACATTTCAGCAGGCTATTACATCATGTGTTCCAGATGGCTGACATCTCTGACCAGAGTTGGGATTTTCTCTACATTCGTTTTTGCTTCCTTCCTATCTCCACAAGACATCCCACCCCGGGTTTCCAGTTTGAGGTCCTGGAAAGTTACACTGCCCGACAACTCTTCTATTGAGTCTTTCAAATGCTTTCTTCCAAAGCTGAATTCAGGGGTTAACTGAACAGAAGAATCAACAATGCATCTGAAAGTTCACAATTGTAGTTAAAGTCAGATCCAGGAACTATAGATGGCATCATGGGAAGATTTCACGTAGTGAGTTTCCTCAATATGAAAGATGCCTGAACTTTTTGGGAGTATATGTACTCTTACTCTTTTATAATTATATATTTTTTTAAAAAATGAATTACACATTTAGGGCTCATAAATTTGAAGGACAGGAATTACTAGCTCTAAAAAGGCTATGTGCTAGACAGATTTTTAAAAATACCTTGTTTTGCATAATAGCTGGTATCTTCCAGGAAAGGATTGGAAAACTTTCTGTACTCACTGTTGGAACTAGCCACGTTTTCTCTATTTTTACCACAGAAAATGATTTTAGAAGCATTGAGTTTTTAGGAAACGTGAAAGGTTGAGGAAAGAATTTGGATCTAAAAGACTGACTTCTAGATCACCACGAGCAGTGATGATGCATTATCCTCACTTCTTCCATGTATTGAATTCAAGTAAGAGGACTTGAATATTCTGGTGTTTACGTGTTTATGTATTGTAATAGGCCAGGGATTTTATTTCAGATGCAAAATAAACATAATTTTCCCCAAGGATTGGTAGTGCAATGGGAATGTTTATTTGTTTATGTTTAATTTGTTTTGGAAAGAAGGTTTTAAAATACTGCACAAAATTCATTGACAGTCCCTTCAAGCCTGGCAGTACTCTGTAGCAGTATAATAATTATTAAGATCACCAGCTTCCAGGAAATCAGAGGAATAAATTCTGAGTGGCTAGACAGATTTTTAAAAATACCTTGTTTTGCATAATAGCAAAATTGTTTCAGATTTGAAGTAGTGGAAGAAAGTAAAGGGTGGTGATATTTCAAATATATATTAACAGAGCAGCAAATATTAATATAGATTTTGTACATTATATGATTATATGTTACATATAAAGTAATATTGCTTTTTTGTGTACATGTGTATACTGCTGACAGCCATGGGAGATATGTTGTATACACACAATTTGGTGCTTGTTCCACTCGACTGGTGGCTTCTAATTCTAACAAGACTCTTAATCAAGCACTTTGGAAAGACTTAAACATTTTTTTCATATATCAAAAATGGTTACCTGGTGATTGGCATTTCTTCTTTCCAATAGATGGTGCTATCTCACTGCCAACTTTTCCATGGCAAGCCCTCCAGATAGCAATCACTGTTTCAGGTACATGAGCCAAATGGGTGTCATAATAGCTTAGAAACAAAGTCTTAAAACTCTCTAATAGTACATGTGTTTTATTCCACAGTAATTTTTTTCATTAGCCTCATTTCTATATTAAAAGCCAGACATATAATGAATGCGTAATTTACTTCTGGCTTTCTAATATTCCTTTTTTTTTTTTTTTTCCAATCCTGATAGTTATTTTCTTTAATACATTGGCTATGGGTTGCTGATCCCAATATTCTTTGTTTGCTTTGGTTGTCAGCAGATTAAAGGAAGGTATTTATTAGTACAGCTGGATCGTGTTGACCTAAAATACCGAGGAGATTTTGAACCTTTTCTATGTACATCTCTATATATGTCAAAGAAAAAGATAGCTTTATTGTGTGAGACACTTTCAAAAACAGAGATCATCTGGCGACTCCTCTAAGTCTCTCTTAGCTTTATGATCTCTAGACGCCATGATTTTTGAGTTGCATTAGGCCTGTCAAAGTCGTTGGATGCAATATACAAATACAGATCTAGCCAACACATCAGTTATTTGCATCTCCTTGCCCAATTTTCTGTTGAATACATTTAGGGCTCATTAAATAAAATGGCTTGAAAATTAAATGTAGGTATAACGATGAGTTATATTGAATTCTTAATAGAGTATCTTCATAAAGTGATTTTAATTTACTCTCTCACTACCTTTTGAAAACTTTTTAATGTGAAAAAATTTAAATATACATAAAAGGAGAATAGTATAACAAAATCTCATTATCTATTATCCAGCTTTAATAATTATCAATATATTGCAAGTTCGCTTTATCTATACATCCCCACCTCTAATCCCATGTTGGTTATTTTTTATTTACAGTTTTATTGAGGTATAATTTTCTATACCATAAAAGTCACCCATTGTAAGTAAATGTACATTACATTTAATTGCAATTCAATGATTTAAAGTTTATTTATAGAATTGTGAAACCATCACTACAACTTAGTTTTAGAATATTTTTGTCGTGAGAACAAGTTTTCCCATGGATGTTTGCTGTCAATCCCCACTCCCACACTTAACCCCATGTAACCAGTAATTGGAAAGTCTATAGATTTTCTCTTTCTGGACATTTTCTATAAATGGAAGCAACAATAGATAGTCTTT
Source organism: Pteropus vampyrus (assembly GCF_000151845.1). Lineage (NCBI taxonomy): Eukaryota > Metazoa > Chordata > Mammalia > Chiroptera > Pteropodidae > Pteropus > Pteropus vampyrus. The sequence continues at coordinate 3,341,347 of NW_011888859.1, read as the reverse complement.
TGCAGCTCACTTTTTAAAATTTAGCATATAATGTTTTTTTTTGATATAATGTTCACCAATGCTGTAGCATGTAACAGTAGTTCATTTATTTTTATTGCCAAATTGTATTTCATTGTACGGATATGTTATTTTTTTCATTATTCTTTCATCAGTTGATCAACATTATGTATAATGCTGCTATGAACATTCACATAACAGTCTGTGTGAAAATGTGTTTTTATCTTTCTTGGGTAGGTACCTAGTTGTGGAATTGCTAGGTTAAGTTTATCTTTTACAAAATCTGCCACACAGCTCTCTGAAAAGCCATGCCCTTGTATGTCCCCACCAGGAGTGTGAGTGTTCCTGTTTCTCCACATCCTCCAGGACACTCGGTATTTTTCATGATGGCCATTGTAGTGGGTGCTTAGTGGTTTCTCCTTGTAGTTTTTAAATTATCTTTTAAATCGGTTAAATTTATTGAATGGGATTAGTTCTTCCTTTGCCCCAGATTACTTTTCCAGTTGCTCTTAGGTGTTACAAAGGATCTTGATTTAGTCAAATTGTCCAAACTGATTTAAACTTGAGGCCCGTACTCCTCTCCCCCAGCTAAGCCCTGAGGCAGGTGAGGGAGGAGCCTATAATTGGCTAAAGGGTATGGTTGGCTTTCCTCTTTCTCCTCCTTATTCTTTTAGTCCCTTCCTCCCACCCCCTATGATTTCACTGCCCTGGAATAGGGTAGGGGAGCGTGGGAAGCAGGAAAATCCTTTCTTTTCCGCTACTGTCAGGAGGCGGCCCAGGATTTCCTGGGCCTACAGGTGTTTAAGGCTGACTCTTTCACTGACATTTTGGGTGAGCACTGTCTGCCTCCCCTCCTCCCTCCTTTCATACGCAGAGAAAACGTTTTTAGTCTAGCAGATTGCGTATTCCCTCAGCCCCTAGAACTTGAATGATCACACCCGTCAACTTTTCTTTGCTGATGTCTGTTTGTCCCTGTCTTTTGCCACTTTGGACAGGACCTAAAATAACCTCTACCTACGTATGGGTCCTTAGGAAACATTAACTCATTTCTGCCCTCACAAATGCTGCAACTGCCCGTGGCCTAACACTGCTATCACACTTGCTCACCTAAAAGTAAAAGGCCTTTCAAAGTGAGCGGCATTTACTGAGATCAGTAAGAATAGCTATTGAGAATCATTAATTCAGGCCGAAGCCCAAGTAACGATCCAATCAGAAGGCAAAGGCGTTGAGTATTATGAGAAAGAGGAGGGAAACAATTACATCAGTAGAAGGAAGGCATTTCTATTAGTGCCGGTAACGTAACATAGTGATATCACTTTTAAACGATGTTTTTAATTTTCAGTCTAGTGGTCATCAACCCAGAAGTCACAGTTATTGCTTCCTTGTTATCTTTGTAAACAGTTTTTTCGGGACACAGGGTTGCCCTAGGCCCAGTCCAAAGGTCATTTTGCCCAGTTTTAACATTCAGTAATGAGAGGCATAAACGTGCCAGGTGGTTTCTCTGGCCTGGCAGCCTCAGCTCTATTCTAAAGTGGCTCCTCTTATATTTTTGTTTATAGTCCTTTGGCTTATCCATCCATAGCTAGTTATCCCTACTCCCTCATTTAGATTTTTCAGCTGAGAACTGGAGGACACACTGTTTACTGTTACCCCAAGCTGAGAGGTTTCACTGGGTCCTCTTAGTAGGCTTGAGGAGATAGACAGACGTGTCCAACGTGGTGGTGGGTGGTGACATACAAAACATCGACATCTTAAATCTTTCAGTCTGCTGTCTTCCTATCCTTTTATGTCCTCACTGAAGAGAGAGTATGCCTTTTTTTGTGTGTGTGAAATCCTTTGAAAATTTTTATCTTGTTTGACACTTTGCTCTGGGACATTGATTGGATCTTGTGATAGCTCTGGGTAATAGGACTGGACCAGAGATAGGTCTTTGTACTGTATATATAATATATATTTCCCACTGAGAAAAAAAAATTTTAATCAATAAAGGGCAAGAGACTAAAGGCACGATAATTGTGTTTTACAGCTCTGGGAGGGTAGAAGAGTAAAGCAGCAGGGTCATGTAGATTTGGGTTTGATGTCTAGTTCTATGTGACTTAGTTACATTTCTTAACCTCCCAGGGTCTATTTTATCATTTGTAAAATTGAAGTGACACGAATATATTGTTGGGCATTGTAAGAAATAAAAGGAATGATGTATGAAAACTACTTAGCCCAGTGCCTGGCATATAGCGCATGATTCAATAATCACCTCATTTTAACTTAATTACCTCTTTAAAGGACCTGTCTCCAAGAATGGTTACATTCGGAGGTACTGGGGGTTAGGACTTCAGCATATAAAATTTGGAAGGACATGATTTAGCCCATAACAATGATTAAAAAGGAAGAAACAAAATTTTCATTATCCATGTGTGACATGATTGTTTACATAGCAGATCAAAAAGCTCTATGGTTAAACTATTGGAATTAACCCATATCCCATTTGCCCCGAGAATATTTGCCAGCGATGTTTGCAGCTGCAGTGTTTGCCCTGAGAAAACTTGTGGATTACACTCTTAACCTTACTCCTGAAATTTGCTATGAAATATCTCGCTTTCATTATTATTATCGCATTGCTCTAGTATATTGATCATCTTTGGAAACAAATGTCATTCTGTTTATAGCATTCTGTTTTTAGTAGTGGTATTTCCATTTATAAAATATAGTAATTCTTGATCACTGAAAATATCAAATCCTAGAAAACATAGCATTCCTACACATGATGTTAATATCGTTCTTGAACAGTTGTCAGCCAAAGATTCATTTGATGAATATGATTTGTGTAGACATTTCTGTTATATCAGGATTAGAGACAGGTTCTGTTTAAAAATAATTCTAAGAACAGTTTTTATATTTTATTTTCACATTGAAAACCAGTCAGATTTGCTTCAGTCTCAAAGAGTGTGTTTATGTGAAATTAAATTAACACTGGCAGTGAGCTGTACTTCTTTTTTCTAAATGAGAAATGGGTTAATAAATGAATTTATGAAGTTGCTGGATATAAAGTCAATATACAAATATCACGTATGTTTCTCTAAAACAGCAAAAAGACATTAGAAAACAGAAATAAAAACATGATTCGCATTAGCATCAACACCAACAAATGCCTAGTAATAAATCTAATAAACAATATAAAAAAACTCACCAAAAGAAAAAAAATAGTACAAAATATTATTTAGAAAATTGAAAGAAATGAAATAAAACCTAACTATGCCATGTTAATGGATTGGAAGACTCAATATTGTAGAAATATCAATATCCCAAGTAGATTTATAGAAAAATCAAATCCCAATAAAAGTCTCTGTAGGTTGAATTTGGTGAATGTTGAGTTGATCTTAAAATTTACATGAAAATTCAAGTGGTAGAAAATAGCCAGGAGCATCTTTAAAAAGATGCTATGTGTGTGTTAAGTGCCTTTGAGTTGGCTCCGACTCTTGACGACACTATGAATGACTGATGTCCACAATGTCCTGTCCTCAACAGCCCTGCTCCACTCCTGTAGACTCCTGCCTCTGGCTTCTTTGATGAAGTCAATCTATCTCATATTTGGTCTTCCTCTTTTCCTGCTTCTTTCTATTTTTCCCAGTATTTTCCAAAGAACCCTGCCTTCTTCTGATGTGCCTGAAGTAGGCCAGCATCAGTTTTGTTATTTTTGCCTCCAGCGATGTTTCAGGATTAATTTGCTCAAGGACTCGGTTATCTTTCTGGCAGTCCAGGATATCTGTATAGCTCCCTTCCAATACTGTTTTTCAAATGAATCAATTTTCTTCTTATCAACCATCTTCACTGCCAAACTTTCACATCCATGGAGGTATGCTATAATTCAGTAAAAAGTTAACTTATAAAATACAAAATAAACAAATAAATATGCATGAAGTCTTTTTGAGAAATCTCTAAAAGGGAAGCAAATTATTATCTTGTAAACTTTTCCCCTTCCCACTCCACCCTGAAATTTTTTACTTGAAGAAAAAAATTGTTTCCTTTTCAAGATTCTCACAGTCTCCCGTTGAAGGCTGAGTCCAGTTTTAAGTTAGCAGAGTCACTGGAAAGTTGAGAATATCCTTTCAGGAAATGGGTCTCGAATTGTTTGAATGTGTTTCACAGGTTACAAAAACAGGCTTGGTGGGAATTTCAGCTTCGGTATTTAATCTACTGCCAACTGCACTTGACATAAAAACTCCGGTGACTGACTCATCATCTCAGGTTGTGACAATGAGATGAAGATGAGTGGAAATTCGGGCACAAAAAAGATCCATTACCAGTTACTCTTTGTTTTGTCTTTTTCAACAATGCAGATATTCTCAGTGGATTTTAACTCTGTATGACCGAAGATGTTCTAAGTATAAGATTCCATATAATCTTTTTAAGTCTTTTTTTTTTAATCTCACTGAACTTATTTGTTTGCTTGTTTATATATCTATAAACTTGCTTTAAGACACCCTGTAGTGAAAGATAGAAAAGAATAGAAAGGAAGAGCAAATTCCTTTCCTTTGGAATCACAGAATCTGGGTTTACGGAGCCTTTAAAGATCATTCGGTCAAGCATGTACCCAGAGTGTTGGAGGGGACCATGTTTCCATAAAAGAAGACTTCCACTCTAGACCTTAGAGGGAACCGTAGAAGGTTAATTTCTGCCCTTCTCTCATCCTCCTCCACCGGGTGACTTATCTGCTTGATGAAATTGGTAGAGAGCACGGAGCAGTCAGTGGGTTGGTTTCCTATCTCTTTGGAGCAGCGGGTCCTGAAGCTGTATGCCTTTATCTTTTATCTGGTTGAGCACTTCCTGGAGAGAATGCTGTCTCTGCAGTGAGGTGGGCTCGTGTATGCTGAACGTATGCCCATAGGTACTATGAGGTTGATTGTTGCTACAGATCCAAGCTGCCTTGTTCAATACACCTTTATCAGTGATATAATATTTTTATCTCTTTTCTCTCTGATTCTGAGTCTCTTTCTTGAATGGGCTCATTCCTTTTTGATTTCAGATGGCCACATGTCTTAGTCTGTTCAGGCTGCTACAATAAAATATCACAGACTTATAAACAACGGAAATTTATTCCTCACAGTTCTGGAGGTTAGGAAGTCCAAAGTCTAGCTTTCAGCAGATTCAATGTCTGGTAAAGGTTGTCTTTTTGCATGGTGGAAAAAAACAAGGTAACTTTCTGGGTCTCTGTTCTAAGGCCACTAATGTCATTTCCAGGGGCTCTGCCTTCATGACCTAATCAGCCCCAAAGTCCCCATCTCCAAACGCCATCACATTGGGTATTAAGATTCAACATATGAATTTTGGAAGGACATCAACACTCAGTCTATTGCACCACACAATGTCCAGGAACGTGTCGCTCTTCCTATGAGGCTCAGAAAGCAGGGGCATATTGCCCTACACACTTGGATCGATTGACCTGTTACAAAGAAAAGAAAGTTTTACTAAGTTTTAAGGAGACAAAAATAAAGGTGAGCAGAAAATATACAAAGAAAAATAAAAATGATAAAAGAGTAAAACATTGAGAGCTGGGTAAATGCTGGAATCAGGAAATTAGATGTCTCGAATCCTTTTCCTTGAGATTGCTTCATTAGTATTTCTGCTGCTCAAAAGATCTTCAAGGAAAATGGTGTTATTATTTTTCTGATTATACAAGTGATATTAATGTAGAAAACTTGAGCAACAGAACAGAAAGTTAAAAATCACCTAAAATCCCACCAGTAGGGTATCCACTAAATGTTTTGGGAAACAGTCTTCAGAGAAGGGCATGAGAAAGCATTTTAGAGTCCTGGAAATGTTCTATATTTTTATGAGGTTGGTAGTCACATCGGTGTGTACAACATAAAAATTCACTATGCTGTGCAAGGTTTGTGCACTGTACTATATAAGTTTTATGTATCAGTTTAACAAATTTCTGGACATTTCTCTCTCTGTACAATTTAAAAAAAAATAGAATCATATTATCCATGCTGTTCTGATAAGTCTTATCAAATTATTATATATTATAAATTCTTTTCATAGCAGCACATTTACCAATACATATTCAGCTGATATAAAGGTCTTAGGAAGTATTTGTTGGCAAGGTTTAGAATCTTATGAAAGTTTATTTAAGGAAATAGAAGTCTTAGGCAAAGAATATAATAGGCATTCTCATAGCATCTCAGACCAATTGTATTTCTTATTTTTTAACTTCTCGATTATCTTTAAGCCAATCTTTTCAGCCTTCTCAAATTTTTTTACTGCTATTAATTTGGGGATCTTAGACTTTCATGATAACTTCAGAGAGTTAACCTCAGAGAGCTACATATTTTCTATAAGACAGTTTTCTCACCGAAAGGGTCATTTCATGAGGTCTAGGTGAATCCATGGAGTTTATTGTGTGCACATTTTATACTGTCCAAAGTAACTATGCCGGCAAAGCAGAAAAATAAACAGTAGAAAAGGTAACCTGCATCTTGCCGACAGATCAAAATCATTGGTTTAATTATGTGGGCAAATGGCAGAAGTGGTGTTCATTACCATGTTAGAAGTGCATTCCGTAAATATCTCTTGACTAAGAATCTAACATGTGTGACATTGTGTTGGATGCTGGGGATACGATAATGAATATGACATTTATACTGGACCTCGATGAACACAGCAAAGTAGAATATAGAATGCCCCTTTTGAAACAAGTTCCCAAGATGGATATTTCTTGATCCCCTGATTACCGAAGGGTTGTAAAGGGCACATGTAGGGTTAGAAAGAGGAAAGGGAAGCAGAGGTCTGAAAACCTGGAAAAGCCTCTGGAGGTTGATATAAGGTGAAGCAAGCCAGTAGGAGACCATGAAGCCAAGCTTTGAGGCTTTGAAGTGAATCTGAAGTACAAGGTGATGGGGGAATTAAAGTCATGAAGGGAGTAAAGACGGGTGAAACTAAGCACAGGTAACTGCTGGCATCTGAGGTTTGATATTAAGGGTGAGTACTTTGTGATAAATGGCCAGGGGAAGAAAAGAGAGGACTAACACTCAAGATGAAAAGATATATCCAGTAAAAGTGACATAAATCTGGAGCCAACCGGAATCTATGGTGAGGTCTAGCTTCTTTGAAAGGAAGATAAAAGTTTTAATTGCCTGGTAATGGATACATAAAGAAAGTTAGTCATCCCTTCCAAAGGACATATAATGTCTTCTGGAATTTTCTAAGGTTCCCACTCTTGTCTACTTAGGTTACATGATGAATAGAAACAACAACTACAGGAAACTTGAGTCTTTTCATTAACAGGATATAAATGCTGGATTAAAAACACAACATAAAATACAACAAAATATTACCAGTTGGCAGCTGGTGGGTGGTCTGATTTCTTAATTGTTCTAGAATAAGCCTCTTACTGTCAAACTGGAAAAATGTGAAAGGCAAACAAAAATTATTGTCCAAGATAGGATACTTAATACCGATCATTAAGAATGAGAAAGGGCACTTGAGGGAGTAAAACACAAGTTAATTACTCTTTGGTGAATGTTTATATTTAATATACTGGCTAATGGACTCACCTCTACTAACCCCTACCTTGATATATATGCCAAAAACTTAGCATGAAAGAAATGCTAATTAGCTATGTTGAGTTTCATCCCAGTGGAAATTTCATTTCTATTGTTTCTTAGAATAAGTAGATTTCTCTTGGCTTCCATTGTTTAAGGAAATGCTTTGATTCTTGCATTCTTTCCAGCCAAAAACTCAGAGAGGATTTCCAGAATAGGAAGCAAGCTGTGTGTGTGTCTCTGTTGCAGATTTGGATAGTTATTAGGAATTTTCAATTCAGAACTGATGGCGGAAGATGGAAGAACTCTTATGGCGAAAGAAGCAAATAAAACCCAGGAATCTCAAGTCTAATCTGCAGGACCAGTGATTGAAGTTTAACTCTTTTGCTTTCACTGTTCCATATATAAAATACTTACATTTTAATTAAATTTCTTGTTCACGACAGCTTATCAGAGAGGGGAAAGGAGAGAGAGAAGCTTCTATTATACATCTATTGCTATGGAAGTAATTTTGATATTATTAAATACAGATACTTCCTAATATGTGCTTTCTAGTCAATTTGTAATCAGTATATATCACCATATATACAGCAAACAGTTTGCCGTATTCAGTGCTTTATGTACATACGAATGATCTCATCACTGTTGGATAAATACCCAAAACATGGAAAAAGGAAAGACCTCATTCTATACCCAGGGACATACCGGACAGATCACTGGAGGCTGGAGTGTCCTTGCTGGTCATTGAAGTGCTTGAAAGATGCATGGTCATGAAACATGAATGGTAAGAACCTCATGTGCCAGAAGGAAAAAGAAAAGAAGGGGAAGAAGGAGAAGAGGAGGATGCAGAGGAGGAGGAGCGAAAAAGTAGAAGAAGGGGAAAGGACGAAAGGAAAGAAGGAGGGAAGGAAGAAGTGGGGAAGGAAGGAGAGATAGCATAATTAACTCTTATAATCCATTTCCTGGCACAGGCAGGGCTGCCCCCTCCTCCCCCCCTCCTCCCCAACTCCTCACACCACCCCCTCCTCCCTTTTGCTCCTCCTCCCCCCCTCCTCCCCAACTCCTCACACCACCCCCTCCTCCCTTTTGCTGTTATTGCCTTTGCCTGGAATACTGACTTCAAAGCCAGCTCAGGTGTGGGCTTTCAGGAGTCTTCTTATTCCATCTCTGCTCCTCTGTGTGTAAGTTGTATTGACAGTTAGGGTCAAGCAATTTAATACATAATGATTTTCTAATAGATCACATCTGCTAGCTTTCTCTTTCTAGCAGACTGTGCTTTCATAAGGGCAGAATTCTTCCCTATGTGTCACAGTGCCTGGCAACAGTGCGTAAGCAATGAGTGCTCAATCAATGCACAGTCCTGAAAAGTTGTATTTCCTTTGGTTGTTCCTTGACTACTCAGTTCCCCCTCTTCAGAGGCGTTCATTATCAGGTTCATGAACGTCCTTCCAAAGGTAATTTCTGCATATTCAAGCGGTTGTATATACAGTTTTTCCTTCATTTTTTTTTTTTTTTTTTTAACGCCTATAGCACCTGGTCTTCCTAGGTGGTCTCCCATCCAAGTACTAACCATGCCCGACCCTGCATAGCTTTTTTTTTCCTTCATTTTTACCCAGATGACATTCTGCATTTTGCTCTTTTTCACCTGAAAAGATATCTTGATTTTTGTTGCACATCAGAACATGAAGAGCTTCTTCATCCCTTCTTTAAATAGCTCTTTGGCACTCCCTTCCAATGTATGGAGTGTCAAAATTCCATCAGCCATCCCTCGATTGACTTGCACGGTATTCTTGCTATTTTGCTACTTTATGTTCTACTGTGATTTATTCATAGCCTTAAAAATATACCATTTTACAGACATGTAGGGGTGTGTGTGTGTGTGTGTGTGTGTGTGTGTGATTGGCTAGATTAAAAAGTATGCATATTTCAAATATTAGTCGTTATCACCAAATTCCTTCTGTAGAGATACTGATTACATTTCAGTCAGTAATGGACAAGAAGATATTAACGTACAGCAGCATTAAATCTTTCATCTTTATGAATATGGCCATTGAAAAAAAGTATCTCAGTAAAATTTGAATTGGCATTTCTTTTATTTCAAGTGAGGTAGGGTATCTTTTCATATGTTAAAAAGCTATTTGTATTTACTATTCTGTGATCTGTCTGGTAATATCATTCATACATTTTTCTATGGGTTATTCTTTTTTTTAATTGATGCTAGGATATCTTTATATATTAGACAAATTAGCCATTTGTCAGTGATAGGAATTGCAACTATTTTCGAGTTTATCATTCATTGCTTTTATGTAGCCGAGTTTCGCAATTCCTTATTACATGGCTTCCATGTTTTGAGTTATTTTTAAAAAGGCCTCCATTACTTTTTTTTTTAAAGGCATGCTCTCTCTCTCTTCTCTTCATTTACATTTAACTCTTTGATCTATGTGCAATTTATTTTGGTGTAATTTGCAAGATCCTCTAGTTTAAATTTGTTACAGTATTAGATGATGGCTTTGCTCTTGATATGCCCATTATCATGAAGTTAGTTACCGTATAAGTGATGTATATAGAACCAAGAATGGCTCCTTGGAGGAAAAGAAACTCAAATCTAATAATGGAAATAAATCAGTGTGCCTGAGATGGTCGTGAAGCATGTAAAGCAGTATGTGGTAGATTGCTAACAGTCTAAATGTTTTACAGGGTACAAGATCTCCACAATAGCCTCAAAAGAAATCTAAATCTTATCACTCGAAAAAATTATTGTGCATAATTTGAGGCTGAATTTAATTGTATCCCTAAAAAAACAAACACTTTTTGTAAAAAAAGACTCAGTGTTTAGCACATTGGGTATAGTAATTCTTATCGTTGTATTTTAGGATGTTTTTCCATGTGAAAGAGGTCATTTTGTAAGCTCAGACCATAGAGAAGCTTTTGATAACTTTTCACCTCACCAATGTGGAAGCCTTATAAGGATGCCCAGAGGAAAGAGAGGAAAATTCAACATACAGATTTCAGGACTTAACGAAGAAGAAAAATTAACTTTCTCTACTGTTTTGATAACTTTTAGTGAACCTAATTAAGAAATTTAAAGTGAATGGATAATTCAACTGAGTAAAACAATGAATTTATGCCCACATATAGGTGACCTTGATATTGACTGTATTTTTGGTATAATGTCATACTGAAGTGATGCCCAGATTGTAAATATGTTTAAACTTACATTGGAAGTTCAGTTTAACTCTAGAGAGTTCTTTAGAGACCATCTCTATCCAATCTCTTCTTTTGCTGATTAAGAAATCGAGGATCAATACGACCAAATTATATGTCTACAGATAATATTACTAACAAATATCTTTAAAAATGAAGTAGTTATAGATTTTAGAAATACATAAAAATACAGAAAGTAAAGAAAGAAAATAAAAATCATTTACTTCATTATTCTTTCTGAGAGAAGGGAAAAGGTATTACCTTATAAAGAAAATATTTGAAATAAGTTCTCATCATCAGTAAATTTAGAGGCATTCTTTAAAGCACAACTAAGTCATTTAAAGACAAACAAGAATGATTTTTACTAGGCGGAAGGTAAGAACATGGAACATACTTCTTCAGAAAGTGCTCCCTGTTAAACTATAAAGAGATTAAGTTTATGGATAATTATAATTATAAAGAAAAACTAGAGTTTTTCTGAGTACATTTTTGGCCTTTTGAATTTCACTTCACAGAAGGCAATTATGGCTTTCCAGAATACATCCCTGTCACAGATGAGTAGGTTGATTTAACTCCGTATGAATTTTTCTTAATGAAAATCAGTTTTAATAGAAATGACATGCCTCTCTCAGTCACAAAAACATCCTTTCAGAATATTTATCTTTACCAATGAGAAACAAGTATTAGGAACAATGATAAATGAGAGTCTGCTCATGTTATTAGAAAAACGATGAAGTCAATTGTCCATTTTGGCTATTGGAAAGCTGTTGAAAAGCAAGTTCAAGGAAATTCATATACGTGGAATTGTAAAAGATATGAAATTTTGGGAGCCAGAATTCCTGTGGTGAGAACAAAAGCAAGTAGAAATATGTATTTAAATGCAAAAAGGTTTTATGTTTAGAATTTGCCGCTAATTCTTATCTTTCATACTGGTTGTTTTTCTTCTAAAAAAGAAAATAGGAAAATTTTCGAAGTCATTGACTCTAGGATTTAAATGGAATTGACCTTTAGAGCTAACCATGGGGTTTAAAAAGATCAAAAGAAGATTATTGTGCCATCGATTTCGTGACTAGAGTTTTCTTTTCATTTGTTTATTAAATGGAGAGTGATGACATTTCAGGAAATTGAGGACAGATTGTATGCACAATATGAAAAAGGAAATATGAGAGCAGAATTATTCTCAGAGGTGTGCTCCTAATTTTTTTCTTTTAGTTCTTAACTTAGCTAAGCCATCGCCTGTGGCATGTGTCCTTTTAAATTCACATTCTGGATTTTACCAATCCAGACTTCTGTAGGAAAAGTACTGTATATTCGCATACTTTGGATGCCAAGTTATATATTTTTATCAAAGAAGACATTAGCATTTCCTTCAAAATTTTCTTCTTATGGTTTGACGTCTTTAGTGAATGAATTAAGGCTCCATTTCTAAGGAGTTTAAATTTCCCTTTATTTCCATCTCTGTTATCAAAATACATCAATACTATATTGTACATATTGTATTGGATATTAGATATTGGATATACTAATCCAAGAAGTAATTTGGGAATAACACAATTTTTTTTTTCTCTATATTTGGGAGCAAAATAAGAAATTCTGGTCCCTATTCCTTAGGGTTGATCGATGTGGCCATGGGCAATGGGGTCTTTTCTGTGCTATTATTAGAATATAAACTAAAACAGCCCATGGATTCGGGGCTAAGAGCTAGGGGGAGAGACAAAAATTGGGGTCTGGTCATAACTATGTGTATCTGTATATCCACACTTCTTAAAAAGCAAAGATGACCTGAACTTGGCTAGCTTAACTTTGCATTCTTTCTTTTTACTCCATAGCTAAAGATATAGGGAAGAATAAAAATACCCAAAGTTATTTTGTTTTGTTTTGGTTTGGTTTCCCTTTTTTGTATTTAATAAAACCCTCTCCAAGTTTATGCTTAAATATATGATTTCTTGAAAACCATCTAGATACTGAAAAATAGGATGAACTAAGGAATTTTTTTTTTTTTCCCAGAGAGAGTGAACCTAGGACATTTTTATCTCTGCCGATTTGAGGGCTGAAATTAGACAGTTATCTTTTATCAGAGTTGTCTTGGCACAATTTAAAGAGAGTGAAAAGGGAAAATATAATGCTCGATTTTAATTTGTCTTCCTGTAAACTATAACAAATATTGAGACTTTCCTAGGCTGAAATAAACATTTCACAATACAAGCCGAATATGGGAAATTATACCTTGAGAATAATTAGGATATTTCCCCCCAAGTTTGGATCCTTCACTTATTTTACTTATCCTTCTTTATAATCTATGAAGAGATATTTGTATATTTTCCTTGACAGCATTTGCTCTTCCTCTCCATGCTGGAGAGTTGGCCATGTGTGAGTTTCAGAAGCCAAATAGGTCACATGTGTGCTTTTCTTGATTCCTGGCAGTTGAGATACAGGCCACTGGTTCAGGGATTTAGAGGCTCCTACCTGGACTTTGAGAGGCAGAGGATGTGGTGGAGTCGGGCTACCTGGGTTTGAGAGTCCACGTCCTCTATTATCAGCTCTATGACCTTGGGCCAGGTGCTCAGTCTCATTGAGCCTTATTGTTCTCACCTGTAGAATAGGACAATTACTTTCTTCGGGGTGTTATCATGAGAATTAAATGAGACAAAGTTAACTTGCTTAGAATGGGGCTTGACATAGAGTAAGCTCACAGGAGGTGTGAACTCATCCTGTAAAGGCTCCAGCAACTCAACCAAATAAGGACAGTTTAGAGCTCATCTAGCAGTGGCTGTGTCTTGTACCTGGAGTCTGATGGTGGCTTTGTGACCAAGAAGTTTTTTTATGTGATCCTATTTGAGGATTCCTTGTTTTCCGAACTTAGTCCTCCAGTCTTCCAGTCAATTTTATGAGCCACTCAGTAACCCTCCAGAAAATTCTTTTTCCTGCTTTAAGTTTGCCAGAGTTCATTGAGGTGGATATAGTCTATGACACTTCAATGAATGCCTGACTATTACGTCAGATTGTTTTCTTTGGTTTCATCTATGTGAGCCTTTTCCTGATAAAAAAAGGAGTTAACTTCATAACAACAAAGACCCTGCCTTCCCTTTTGTTTGCATCAGTTATAGAACCTTACATGGTACAGGGCCCAGGACAATGATCCTCACCTAGCACACAGGCTGGCATAAAGGAGGCCAAAGGAATAGTCAAAGGCATGTTGAATAAAAGAATGAATGAATACTCAACAGCTATTTACTCAGAGCTTCGATGTTGCTGAGCTGTGTTATCAACCCTTTATCAGGCTTCTGTTCAAGCGAAATAGAAATTCTTATATTATTTGTTATTTTTGACTGGGTATTCTGTAAT
>NW_011888859.1:3310253-3327213 GCF_000151845.1 Pteropus vampyrus | reverse complement strand
AATGGGGCTTGACATAGAGTAAGCTCACAGGAGGTGTGAACTCATCCTGTAAAGGCTCCAGCAACTCAACCAAATAAGGACAGTTTAGAGCTCATCTAGCAGTGGCTGTGTCTTGTACCTGGAGTCTGATGGTGGCTTTGTGACCAAGAAGTTTTTTTATGTGATCCTATTTGAGGATTCCTTGTTTTCCGAACTTAGTCCTCCAGTCTTCCAGTCAATTTTATGAGCCACTCAGTAACCCTCCAGAAAATTCTTTTTCCTGCTTTAAGTTTGCCAGAGTTCATTGAGGTGGATATAGTCTATGACACTTCAATGAATGCCTGACTATTACGTCAGATTGTTTTCTTTGGTTTCATCTATGTGAGCCTTTTCCTGATAAAAAAAGGAGTTAACTTCATAACAACAAAGACCCTACCTTCCCTTTTGTTTGCATCAGTTATAGAACCTTACATGGTACAGGGCCCAGGACAATGATCCTCACCTAGCACACAGGCTGGCACAAAGGAGGCCAAAGGAATAGTCAAAGGCATGTTGAATAAAAGAATTAATGAATACTCAATAGCTATTTACTCAGAGCTTCGATGTTGCTGAGCTGTGTTATCAACCCTTTATCAGGCTTCTGTTCAAGCGAAATAGAAATTCTTATATTATTTGTTATTTTTGACTGGGTATTCTGTAATTGTAGTCAAGAATATCATGATATTAAGATTAAGTATTTTCCCCCTAGTCTCTACCCTTTTTTCCTTGTCATCCATCTATTGCCAAAGTAGTTCTTGCTATTTTTTAAAGCAATTTACTAAGTGTGCTCTACCAAGTTCTGTTGGAAACTAATATTACTTTAGAAAGATTTTGTATAGTTCATCAAAACCAGCACTGTTTTTCTTCTTTAATTCAGGAGCATCTCTTTCTATGTGATTGGCAGAGCATCAGAACAGATGGGACACGACCACATGAGATACAAGATGGAGGCGAATGCTTTTATTTCAGAATGGAGCTTTTAATAATGTTTTTTTTTTATTAAGTTTGACATTTTTTTGCATTCATTAATTATTAAGAGATAATAAAATTATTTGGATTATACATGGTAGAAAATGAGAAACAAACAAAATTATTTTTTTTCTATATTTGATTCCAAATGGACGTAATAGTTTGTTTTTACAGAGGTATTTTATAAAACAGCTTGAATCACCACAAAAGAAGGAATTTAAGAGCACACAACAAATACTTGGAAAGAGTTCTATCAGAGCTTTCATCTGACCACCAACCTGAAATGCTGATTACAAGCCAGAAAATCTCTCCATGCTTTCTCTCTTCAAGGGGCGTTGAATTGCATTGCAGTCAGAATGAAAAAACAAGTCAGATTTTAATAATATCCAGCCTTAGATGCCATCAGCAAGATGACATTTCCTGGAAAGAACTATGTTATTACAGTATTATTTGTAATGATTTGCTTGATAAGATCAACAAAGAACAAGTAAATGATCCAAATGCGACTTCTGGCAGGGAACTGAATTCTCATTAAAAAAAGTATTAGTGGGCCAAACACATTCGAGTAAACGCCGAAGATGAACTTGATGTTAGAAAGGAGGAGTTATTCGTGGAGACCGTAGGAATTTGAAAGGCCAAAGAATTCCGGTTTTACCCACTTAGAATAAAACCAGGCTGACCTTTGCCAAACCTCTTGGCAGCCTTAGCTAGGTTGTATATTTAAGGAAAACTTGAAAGTTTACATGATGTCATGGGCTTTGTCATTGCCATCTTTTAGATATTTAGGCAGAATGGCATAAACTCTGGAACTTTGGCTTTTCAGAAAAATACCAGAAAGAGTGGGGGTGGCAGAGAAGACTTCAGATTCATTGCTGGGAGGTCATCCTTGATTAGCTTGAAAGATAATCAATGAGTTAGAACCTACAGGCTCTTTTTTTTTTTTTATGTGAGAACTTTTAAAATATTTATTTATTTATTTATTTATTTATTTATTTATTTATTTATTATTTTAATTAGTATACAGTACATTGGTTAGACATTTATATAGTTTATAAATCAATCCCCCTAATTACTCCTTCTCTCCTCTGGTTTTCCCACTAGTCAATATAGTAAAGCTGACTGCATTCCCTATGCCATGCTCCCTATCCCCATGATCATCTATCAACTACTAATTTGTACTTCTTTACCCTATTCTCCCAGTTCCTCAATGCTCCCCTCCCCTCTGTCCATCATCAAATTGTCCACTATATTTGTGAGTCTGTTTTTGATTAGTTTGTTCTTTTTGTTCCTTAGATTCTGCATATAAGTGAAATCATATGGTATTTATCTTTTGCTGTCTGACTTATTTCACTCAGCATAATAACTTCTAGGTCCATCCGTGTCATTGCAAATGATAGGATTTCATTTTTTTAATGGCTGAATAATATTCCATTGTATATATGAACCATAACTCCTTTATCTAGTCACCTGCTGATGGGCATTTAGGTTGCTTCCATATCTTGGCTATTGTAAGTTGTGCTGCCATGAACATAGGGGTGCATAGATCTTTACGAATTATTGTTTTAGTTTTCTTTGGATAAATGCCCAGAAGTGCAATTGCTGGGTCAAAAGGTATAGCCATTTTTAATTTTTTGAGAAACCTCCAGACCGTTTTCCATAATGGTTGTACCAATTTGCATTCCCACCAACAGTGTATGAGGGTTCCCTTTTCTCCGCATCCTCACCAACACTTGTTGTTCTTTGGTTTATTGATGATAGCCTTTCTGACAGGAGTGATGTGATACCTCATTGTGGTTTTAATTTGCATTTTTCTGATGATTAGCGACCTAGGGCATCTTTTCATAGGTCTATTAGCTGTCTGTATTTCCTCTTTGGAGAAGTATCTATCTGTTCAGGTCTTGTGCCCAGTTTTTAATTGGATTGTTTTTTGTTGTTGTTGAGTTGTATGAGTTCTTTATATATTTTGCATATTAACCCCTTATCAGATGTATCATTAGTGAATATCTTCTCCCAATCAGTCAGTTGTCTTTTCGTTTTGTTGATGGTTTCCTTTGCTGTACAAAAACTTTTTAGTTTGATGTAGTCCCATTTGTTTATTTTTTTCTTTTGTTTCCCTTGCTCAGGGAGATATATCCGAAAAGAAATTCCTATTAGTAATATCAGAGAATTTACTGCCTATGTTTTTTTCTACAAGTTTTCTGATTTCGGGTCTTATATTTAAGTCTTTAATCCATTTTGAGTCCATTCCTGTATACAATGTAAGAAGATGGTCCAGCTTCTTTTTTTTTTTGCATGTATCTGTCCAATTTTCCCAACATCATTTTTTGAAGAGACTGTTTTTTACCCCATTGTATATTTTAACCTCTTTTGTCATATATTAAGTGAGCATATAGGTGTGGATTTATTTCTGGGCTCTCTATTCTTTTCCATTGATCAATGTATCTGTTTTTATGCCAGTACCATGCAGGCTTTGAATATGTTACTGACTGTTTGCCAAGGAGAAACGTGCAACACAAAACCTTGAACAATGGCATTGATGTGTTAGTTATAAAAGACTAGAGACAATTAACCAAACATATTCGTTTTCATACTTTGGAAGTTGCCTTTTAAAAATATATATGATGAGAAAACAAGAAAAATTTGAGTTAGCAAAATAATGTTCTGAGATAGACTCCTGATAGATTGTTGCCAATTCTGCTGTAAAAAACACCAATCTTATTTTTCAAAAATCTTTGTATAAATATAAGGTTTTTAAGACCCAGATGCTCAGTGATCTAATTCAAGTAACATTTGATCCAAATCATAAACGGAAGCCATTAAACAATTTAGAATTACCTGCAATAGGGTATGAGCAACATTATTCTTAAATAACTTTGCAAGTACTGAAACATAACTGTTAATTGTTCTAAAAAGAAGTTATTTTTTAGTGGGTAAAAATAAGATACATGGTTTCCTACCTAATTTAAAAAATAATGATAAATTATGCCGCTGCTCATGTAGGTTTTATACTATGAAATCGGTCTGTTATGATACTCCATTCATCTGCAAAAAAAGCAGTAGGTTTACTCAGGGGCTTGCTTGTTCAAAAGATCCAACTTAATGAAAAAATGCTTCCAAATCTGCTGAGGAGATGGGTCCTAAAGTCACGTTCTCATATAAGAAATATGGTGCACATTTATAAATTAGACAATCATAGGCTGATGGGGCTAAGATGCAAAGAAACCTAGAAACACCTTTTCCGTTCCTTTGAAATTTTTGATTGATGGATTACAATGGATTAGCAGAAGGCAGGTTTCCCTACACTTCTGTGTAAAGTTCTTTTTAGGGCCGTCCAAAACACTAAGAAATTGGATCGTTTATAGACGTATGCCTCCGCCTCTCTCCCTTTCTCCCTCCTCTCCTTCCCTGTTCATATTCCCTCGTTCCCTGCACAGAATGGAGTTCCAGGTGGATGCCAAATCTGAATCTTTTTCTCATCCTTTAGGGCAAAACACTCTGCACCTGGTCCCATTATTAAAAACAATACCCTGCACCTAGTCCAGATTCTTTGACTAGTATTTGTTGAATTGGAATTTAAAAATAAATGATTACAAATGGGATCCGGGCCTTTGGGGCCTACTGTCCCATTTGCATTCATTAATGCCATTTGCAGGGTCTCTTGGCTCGGGTACCTTAGGTGAAGCACAGCCAGCCCAGGTGACAGTAATTATGGTGTGGTCTAAACTTGGAGCTGCCAGAAACCCAGAGGGCAACATGGAAAGAGAAATCTGGGAGTTCTTCTCTCTTGAGTGGTTGTTTCGTTTTTGACCAGAATAGTGTACTCTTTCCACAGACGGAAAATAGTTCTGAGTTTCAGAATTCATTTGGGTTGTTCTTTAGCACCTGCATTAGGAACCACTGACGCTCGCTCACGTTTTCCACATTCTTCTGCATTTTCTTCACCTCATATAAAACACGGTCTTCCCTGCGGGGCTTTCTCCTTCTCTTTGTGCTAAACTCAGAGCTCAGTTGTTACCTTTGTAACTGTGTCTTGGGGTGTTTTCCCTTTGCAGAGCTGGTGCTCCACCTAGAAAGCAGAAAAATCCACTGAGGCCAGCCGGTTGGAGGTCCTCTGGTACATTTCTCTTAGCATATTTCATTGACGACGAGGCGCACCTATTTTCATATTAGTGTCTCTGAAATGGGGACACTTGTTTCAATCTGTGTCACTTTATATTCCACACAACACAGTATAACAGCCAACACTTTCCATTAACACAAATAATGCCACATCTCCGGTGGTTTTTAAAATTATATTGGGATCTATAGTTATGGTATTGTAGCCTCTCAACAGCTATCTGTGTCCTGTGTATTCAGAGCCCTATGAATCCCCATGTGGCTTTTGACCCCCTTAAATTCCTCTGACTTGGATTAGGAAAGTATAGTGTTCGAATGAATAAAGGATTGGTTTTTTTTGTTTTGTTTTTGTTTTTGAAGTCTGGCTTCTCATTCTTTGCTTGTTACAGCTACCACACAAAATAATTATAGCTACTACTTATTTAGTGTCGACTATGTAGCAGGCACTGTTCTAAGCACTGGAAATATATTAAGCCACTTAATGTGCACAGCACAACAATTATTGCCTCCACTGAACAGATGATGAAGTTGAAACTCAGAGAGGTTAAATAACTAGCCTTAATATTAGTATTAGAACAGAGGTTTAAACCTAAGCAGCCTGGCTCCAGGGTCCATGTTCTTATCATGCATCACGCCACATGAAGATTTATGGTAATGTAATTGATAAGCACATAGGCTGCAAGAGTCAAACTTCAAGCTAACGTCATGGAGAGATTACTGCTGAGAGTATTATCATCGTATTATATGATTTGATTTCTGCCCTAAGATATGAACTTCAGGGCTATAAAAAACACTCAACAGATTTTGGTGTCCAGCTGAAACAAAACAAAACACCACGGAGCCACCGAGAGACAGGCAAGCGGGCCACGATGAGGAAGGGCGGGCACGATAGGGTGACCACCTTTGTTTGAACTTCTCCTACTCCCAAGTACTCTTGTAAATTACCACGCACCTCTAATTGACTTAACTATCCAACCCTGTTATTTAGTGTTCCTCAGGCTTGTCTGAATATAGGCGTTGGCTGTTTTCAAAGGTCAAATTCAACCTCGAAGTGCAATTTTTCACCAATAAAAAATTTCAAAAGAATATGCTGTAGTCTGTGAAGGTGAGTCTAAAAGAAGCTTTCCTAAATTGTTCAAGTCATGGTAACCTCATTGGAAAAAGTACATGTTCTCCTGGACTTACTCCTTTTAATGTAGACATGCCCTTCAGATGTTCAAGTCATGGATATTTATTTTTAAGTATGATTTATTTTATGGTTTGAGCTTATAGAGTACTTAAAATAGGATTAAACTCTTTATATATTGCAGAGGTGATTAAACTGCATTCCCAGCATTTGCTTACGTTCTTCACGGAAAGTGATGTAATGTATTTTCCTTTTGGTTTTTAGAATTATAGTTCTGAACCCGCAGTTGGAAAGAATATCATTTGTTTTTCTTCCCCCAAATTCCATTTATATATAATTATTCTGGATCAAGATCATGTTATAAAATAGATTCTCCTGAAAAAAGGAAAATTCCAACATATCCTATGAATGAAAAATAGATTTTATTTGACTAATTGACTAATATGTCAATATTTTCTCTTTATTTCTTGTTTCACTTTATTAATCTATCAATCTATCAATTAAGGTTTCAAAAAGCTTACTTAAACTGCCAATAATAACAATACATTTTTGTGTATTTTTATTATTATTTCACACAGCTCTCAGCCCTGCCTTCCAGGTGCATTCAATGATACCAAGGATTCTTTTGGGACCCAGACAAGGTCCATCCTTTCCTCTGGGATATGGGACAGGATAATGGTGTCAGGGTCATATCAGAATTTGCAAGGTCAGTTGAACATTGGAATGTGGCCCAAGCTCCCTTCTTTCTATTCCTCAAACCTATATAGTTGCTCCTACATGTTAAGTGGGTATTCTGGGATCCAAAAAATTACACAAAAGTCTCAAAGATAGTATTATAAGCACTCAGTCATCAGTCACTTTCATTCTTGAATTGGGTGTTATTTCCAATCAGATAAATTTCAGCAAAAAAATTCTCCAGTTGGTAAATGTGTATCTAATGCCCACCATGTATGCAGGAGTAATAACTGCATTTTATCCTGGTTTCTCTGCTTCCAAGCATTGGCTCTTTCTGTTAATCTCAGCATTTTGGATTTTGTCACACCTCAATATGAAGGTTAGTGAGCTGGTTGTTTATTTGTAATCATTTTTAATTTTTAAAAAATTTCAGATTTTGATTAACTATATATGAAATGTATACAAAATCATTTAATTCTATAAATTTATAAACCAACTATAAATGTATGTGTAATTATATAAATGCTCCTCATTAGTGTCTCCAAAGGCATTGTCTGGGGTCCAAAAGGAGAGTGATTTACTTATTTAGTGCAAGTGATTTATTGAGCAAGAAACTTATATGGAAGTGAAGAAATGGCAAGAAAATAAGCAAAGACATGGCTTTCGATGAAGCCCAAGGGTAGCTCTGGATTGTGAGGCAAGGAAACTGTGCTTTGCAGCTCAGCCAGTGGCTGTGCCCTGCCCCAGTGGAGAGCGGGGAAAGACATATAACCTAGGAAGTTCTTGGTGAGGACAGAAAGGGGCAACTGTGAGCCATTGGCCTTGTGTAGCTGGGAGGCAAGGCTGCCTGCCCAGGGAAGAGATGGGGCAGAGTATCATCAGTGTCCGCTGCGGGCCCCAAAGAAGCTGGGTAGGGAGCCATCCACAGAAATCACAGAAGAGTGAGAAACTTCATTTCAAGTCCCTTCGAGTCTTGGAATTATTTCCCAACTTAATCAATAATTAAGAGACTACTGATCATGGAAAATGAATCTGCACATCATTATGTCTATAAATCAAAAGAAAAGGGAGAACTGAATAGTCTTACCAGTGGACTTTTGAGAACTTGAAGTTTATGGCTAATTTAGCGAACCTGAGATCAGATTGTCCACCATCTCCTAAACTGCTTTTGGCAGCTTTCTGGGGGAAAAGAGGGCTAGTCGGGGATAAAAATAACAACAATAACCAATACTTGTTTTGTTAAAAACCAAAGGGAGTGTCTTTTAAAAAATTAATTATTTTGTTATTTTATAAAATGCCAAAACAACTACATTCTCATCGGTCCAGTTCAGAGTGTGAGAGGTATTTAAAGGAAGGGATAGTCATTTCATTTCTTTCCATTTCTGAACCCGGCCTGAATATATAAAATGTACCCCATATTTAGGGCTCTTTTTTCTATTTTTTAATAAAAGGGAGTACCTTTTTAAAAAAGTGGACATATGACATACTCTGGCCCAGGGTTCAATGAGCAGGCTTTGTGCTTAGCTCTGCTTTGAAATGATGAAAGATTGAATTCCATGCATAGAAACCCAAGGGTAAGGATTACAGGATGTTATATTTGGTCATGAAGGAAACGTGGCCTTTGGTCAGGGTGAGAAGACCAAAATAGATGCATTTAGCTGCATTGGGAAGTTGATGCCCTTGACCATAAGTTAGGTCTTAGAGTTTTGAATTCTTCAAGAATATTTTGAAGTCGTTTGGCAAAGAGATTTTTTTTTTTTTAATGTTTTGGACTATATCTTTGGAAGGCTATCTGTTGTTTTTCCTTATGATTGATGCAGAGGCAGCATAAACATTTCCCTTTTTGAAAACAAGCTGGTGTTTTACTTTAGTAGATACTACCCTGGCTCCCAGAGTCAGGGAACTGTTTAGAACAGGAAGGAGGCCATACAGACATGGCCTCCTCCCTCCAAACCACCCAGTGCAAGGGATTGGCCCCAATTTAAACAGCAGATGTGGTAGGTGTCGATCTTCTGATAGCTGGTCCAAACTCTTGGCACTCTCCTGGGCCCCATTTGTGTTTAATCTTATTTTCCTGATGAGGAAACTGAGGCTCATAGTGTGGTAGAGACTGCATTTGAATCTAAGTTTGACTCCAAATGCCATATATTTTCCATTTCATCACACTACTTCCTACAATCCTGTGCCAGAATTTTGCCAGCTAGTAGGAATCATGAGTCTCTATCTCTCATGAAAAGACCCTAACCAGATACAGCAGCTGAGACAAAAGCAGGGTTAGTAAATATTGAATTGGGAATGGCGAGTAAATATCAAGGTGGAAATCCAATCTAAGAGACTTGGATTCTGGGGCAGTACATGGTCTTAGAGAAGTTACCTAACCTAACTGGCCTTGGCGCCCCATCTATTAATTAAGGGCTTGAGCAATAGAAGTTTCAGTGCTAACATTTTCTGATTCTGGTCAAGGAAGTTTGAAAGGAATGACCCTAAGAACTTGGTTTTGAAGGACGAAGTAAAGGAATAGTGGAAGGACAACTCAGACAAGGGGCTTCAGCTCAGACGTGAGTTCAGACAAGCTGTATTCTTGGGGTTGGTGATCGACCTCATCAGTTCACTCATAAAGCCAGGTCCATGGCGCTTGGACAAGGTGGAAGAAATGTCAGTGTACAAAGTATTTGGAGACCCATGCTTAGCCCACTCATTGCTCTGGATCTCATCTCATCTATTTTTCTTCCAATTCAAAGCTTCCTTACTATATCCTCTGAGATGGTGAATTGGAGATTTAATAATTCTTAAGATACAACAACATATTTGGGAATATCTGCTAAATCCTATAGAGGATCTTTTTCTTATTGACAAGAAAAGAGATTGAATGTGGGCTAGGGAAACTCACACGTGTGCTGAGTTATGAGGTTAATTACTATTATTCTTGTTGGATGTTCAATCTCACCCAAGCAACAATTATGAAGAGCTAATTATACAAATGACATTATGGATAAAAGTAGCCCGTAGCCTAATGAGTCATGGGGTAAAGGACCGTGAATCTATTAGAGAAAAACTATGGGGCTATGAGATGTGAGTGATTAAGCCAGAGAGACTGGAGAAAGCTTACTACAGGAAGGGACAATTGAACTGTACCTTGAAGTAAAGGAAAAGTAGGGGGGAAAAGGCATACCAGGTGGAGAAACACCATGAGAAAGGCACAGAAACATAATGTGCATAAGCTGATCAGGGAATGACATGGCAGGAGCAGTCCATGGAGAGTTGGAGAAGGACATAGCCGACCATGAGTTAAGGTCTCTTAATGGCTCTGCATGTCTGAGCAAAAAGTAAAAACACGTTAATTATTGTAACATGTCCCTAGACACAGTGTAGGATTGTGTCTGTGTATCTGGGGTTTGTGACAAGACAGAAATGGTGGAATGAAGTGGCCGGTTGAAATCAAACGGCAAACAGAACATATTTATTGTAGTTAATGAGCTAAAACAGAGAAGGGCGTGGAACACATTTACAGAATGGGAACTGAATGTGGGCTTCATAAGGACTTTTATATTTTCCAAAACGAGTTCAGGTTGAGTCAGAATCATTAGAGATTGATTCAGTAGTTCAGGTAATAAAAGCTGACTTTTATCTTGTTCTATATTGAAACCTAATTAAAACTTATTAAATGAACATACCCTACTTGAATAAAGTACAGTTGAGTGATGGATGTTTCTTAGAGCAAAGTCGTTTTAGTACTCTTGTTCCTGGTCTGGCAGTGATGAAGGCTGTCCCCTTATGAAAATGATTTCAAAAAATATTTCAAAGATGATTCATTGTTTAAGAGTGGACATTTACGCTTTTATGTTTTCCATTTGAGGGTTCAGAAAATTTTTACTAGACTCAGTTTACTCAATGCCCATTCACTCATCAAGCGTTTGTACTGTACTTGGAACTGTGTTGGAGGAGAAAGAGATTCATGAACTCTCTACAGGTGGAATGTCACAGGTTTGGTTAAGAATCTCAATAGGAAGATAAAAAAAATTAAGAGATACTATTAAAGTATTAAGTGAGCATGCACAAGTTTTATTTTATTAACCATATATATGAGTGTAGGAAGGATTGGGGGTAGGAATTGCCAGCCATGCAGTATTCCAAGATAAAAATCTGAGTCATTGTTTGCTTTTTTCCTCTGCTTCATTTGCTTGCAAACCACCTCATACAGCCCAACCACTAATTCAACTGTGGGGCTGTCATGAAGTCCCACTGAGTCTACATCTGAAGTGTAATCTATCTGTGTCTTTTCTTCTCTATTATCTCTGCCTCGTGTCTGTTACCTAGATCAGTGGTTCTCAAAGTATTTTCTCGAGAACCTGGGATCCTTGAAATCCTTGCAGGGAATCTGTGAGATCAGAATATTTTTATAGTAGTAGTACAACATTATTTTCTTCTTTCACTCTCATTCTTCAAGAAGTAGAAAGTGGAAATTTTCAGAAGCTACAGAAACCATGATGATGTCACATCTCTGATGGTTAACAGAATGTGTGCTTATGCATTCTTGTGTTTTAGAACGTTCTCAATTTTAGTTTATAATACAGTAAATATAGATAGCTATAACTCACATAAATGAAAGATCTTTGGGGTCCCCAATAATCTTTAAGAGGGTAAAAGAACCTTGAGACCAATAGGGTGAGAACCTCTGGCTGAGATGAATGCCTTGGCTAATAGGCCTCCTACTTCTCATGCTTCTCTCTGGTCACCCTCATTTTGTCCTCCATTTAGGCAACAGAGTCATCTTTCTGAAACATAGGTCTGGTAGTTGTCTTGAGCTTAGGAACTTCCAATGGCTTCGCATTGTTTTGCAGAATGATACCATAGACCGACACTGAAAGGTTGTCACAATCTTGCTTAACTCTTCCTTTTCAGTTCCATCTCCCACCATATACCTTATCACCTATACCTTAGGCATCCAGACCTGAAGATGGCTGAAGACAACAATTCGCCGAGTGTGCTTTTTTGATACAACAATTCACTGAGTGTGCTTTTTTGAGAGTAGTTCAAGATAAACTACTCTCATGTCCATTGCTCCACTATTCACAATAGCCAAGATGTGGAAACAAACTATATGTCCATTGATGGATAAATGAATAAAGAAAATGTGATATAATATAATGGAATATTACTCAACCTTAAAAAAGAAGGGAATTCTGCAATATGTGACAACCTGGATGAACCTTGAGGACACCGAAATGAGCCAATCACAGAAAGCCAAATACTGCATGATTCGACTTCTATGAATTAGTGAAATAGCAGTTGATAGGGGCTGAAAAATGGGTAGTTACTAATGAACAAGCATACAGTTTTAGTTAAGCAAGATGGATAAGTTCTAGATATCTGCTGTATTAAGTTGTACCTATAGTCAACAATAATATATTCTACACTTAAAAATTTGTAAAGAGGTTAGAGCTCATATTAAATGTTCTTACCACAATCAAAATAAGTCAAATCAAATCTTAAATTATTGCTAAATAAAAATAAAAGACCCATTTCAGAATCTGTGTTCTCAAAGTATAGTGTTTTTACCTTTATTTGTCATCTATCGCCATCTGACTTATGTGATAACTAGGTAGATCGGTCTTCACCCCTTGACTGTGAGTTCATTAGGGACAGAGACCTGGTCTTTTTCATTCTTGCAATACCTCAGATCTAGACAATGTTAAGCTTATTCCATTTTTTAAAAAGTATTTGGTCGAATAAATGAACAAATAAACCTTGCGATAACTAGTTTCTATTATCTACACATGTAAGCATTTTGTAGTAGGTATAGATTTAGTTATGAGATATTAAGACTGGTTTTTGAACCTGTTTACGTTATGAGACATACAAGCACATTAATCTCATTATTCGTAGACATTCCTGGGTTTGTACAAAATAGCATTGCACAACACGATTACCCTCTTTCTTCATCTAACTAGGTACTAAATGGCTTTGATCTTTTTCCAATCATGTATTCATCCTCAAAGCATTAAGATTTGCCACCACTGAGGTTATAAAAGGAATATGTCATATTTCTGGACTTAATTACAGTTCTGTTCCATTCTATTTCGTTCCACAGACATTTATTGAGTTAGCAGCTCTGTAGGTAGCTGTGGGTATGGAGATGAATGATACAAGGCTCCTGCCTTTGAGAAGCTCACGGGTTAATATAGAAAACAAAGATAAATACATAAACACAACTCATCACAATAAGGGCAATTAATACAGGACAGAAGTAGGACAAAAAAATGATTAATTCTCTCGTGGGGTGGTGGTGATGTGATGGTAAAAAACAGTTTTTTAGAGAATGCGTCCCTTAAGCTAGGATTTTAAGGAAGAATTGGAATTTTTTCAATGGCTAGGTGGAGAGGAGAAGGTTTCAGGCAGGGGACACATGTGTCATGGGAAGTGGTTTAGAGGAAACTGTTGGAGAGAAATGAATAGCAATGAGTCTTGAGAGCTTGGCAGGGCTGAGATCACGAAGGTCTCATTTTTCATGTTTGGACTTGATCCTATAAGTGCTGAAGATTCCAAGTGAAGAACTCTAAACTTATTTGGAGGAATAACAGCAGGATCGAATTAAGTGTGTGCCTGCCAAGGGTACTAACTTTGGAGGGACCACACTCATCCAAACATTTAAGTTTTGGTATATTTATTTTAAAAAATCAACTACAGCATTTTAGATCTTATTTCATATAATAGATGCTTTTTAAAAGGGGGATTTCTTACCTTAAAGCTTTCATTTATTTTAGAAATATGTGTTGAGCTCTTACTGCATAACAGATAACTCTTCTACAAACTTGGGAAATATCAGTGAACAAAATGGAAGATACCTGTCCTCATGCATCGTGTATTCTAGTTACCTTAATCTACGGTCACATCTAAAGAGTTTTTGTGTCTTTAGGTGGGAAGGGGACTCTGGCGAAGGCAAAACATAGTTAAGTCCTCTTCCCATTTTCTCTAAGGAAACTCCTTCTTGAGAGGTAGCTGTTAGGTATCATGAAAGGGGGGAAAATACACAGTGTAGCAAGCAAGTAGATCAATGAGTCATAACAAAACATTTGCTTTTTCTCCTGACCTCTTCATCAGTGATTTTTAAAAATAGTCTCTCTCTCTCTCTCTTTTTTTTTAGAACAGTTTGAGATTTATAAAAAAAATTGAGATGATATAGAGAGATGGTATAGAGAGTTCTCATGTGCCTTTATAGGAGGATTTCTCCTATTATTAACATCTTCCATGATTAGTCCGGTGCATTTGTTACAATTAATGACCCAATATCAGTACTAGTATTATTAACTAAAGTTCTTACTCTACTCGGATCTCACTGATTTTTATCTAATGTCTTTTTTCTGTTCCAGGATTCCACCCAGGGTACCATATTATATTCAGTTGCCTTATCTCTTAGACTTATCTTGGCTGTGACAGTTTCTCAGACTTTCCAGTTCGGGGGAGTTTTGAGGAGTACTAGTGAGGAATTTTGTGGAATGTCCTTCAGTTGGGATTTGCTTTATTTTTTTAAATTAGACTGGGATTAAGATTTTGGGTAAGGAAGACTACGGACATGAAGTACCATGCTTATGACATCGTAATGAGGGTACCTGCTACCAACATGACTTATCACTGTTGATGTTAACCTTGAGCACTTGGCTGAGGTAGTCTTTGTCAGTTTCTCCACAATAAAGTCATTCGTCCCTCTTTGCCTTTTCATTTGGTCCTCTTTGGAGAGAAAGCAACAGTGAGCAGCCCACACTTAGGGAGTAGGGAGTTAAGCTCCACTTCCCTAGCGTGGAATATCTGTATAAATTACATGGTATTCTGCATAGATTTATCTTCTCTCCCCCATTTATCTATTTATCACGAGAGATTTTTTATAATTACCATGAATCATGTACTCAGTAAACATATTTATTGAAAGCCTACTATGTGTAA
The DNA here is from genome assembly GCF_000151845.1 of Pteropus vampyrus. Taxonomy (NCBI): domain Eukaryota; kingdom Metazoa; phylum Chordata; class Mammalia; order Chiroptera; family Pteropodidae; genus Pteropus; species Pteropus vampyrus. Next base: position 3,312,368 of record NW_011888859.1, on the reverse strand, counting down.
GGTATTAGTAAAACATTTTTACTGGACAATATTTTGGTTTTCTCAGAAATAAACTTGCCTTCAAATGGAGAAATTTGATTTCCTGCCCTGCCTCTGACATTACCTTGCTATGAGGCTTCAGGCAAGTAATTTCACACAAATCCTCAGCGTCCTCTTTAGGAAAATTAGATGATAGAGGGGAATAAATTCTAACATTTTTTTCCGCAGGTTTAAAATTGTAGAGTTATATAATATATTCGTAAAAATTAGGCTTCAAATTGTCTGCAAAAGAGAATTATTATTACCTGTAATGGGCTGGCCCCACTCAGTGAAATCTGTGTTTACAATCTTCCTTATCATTTGCCTCAGAGAATATATCTTTTGTCTGCTGTATTATTTCCTATGACTCAGAGCTAAAATGTATATATTCTATGAAAATATCACGTGGATGAAGTTAGTAGTTACTAGTAGTATACGATATTTTATGACAAAGAAGAAAATGCCCAACCATGTGCAAATGACTGATGTATAGATTTAATAGAAACCATCACCTACGGAAAAAGGAACATGGGAAAAAACAAAGCAAAGGAATTTGGAATTTATTCGAATACCAGATCGAGGTGGTACATTCAAGGGTAGACACTTCCTCACTGTTACCTCTGTCAGGAAAAATACAAGAAAAAGTGAGAAAAGCTGATGAAACCTGAAGATAAAAAAACAGTGTTTAGATATGAGAGAAAAAAAATATAAACATTCATTACTTGCTTCTTACAGTGCTTCTCTTTGGCCTGAAAGAAGGAGGCTGCTGGGAGGAGGTCTCTGTGTGGACTGCCCGTTGGCTCTTGGCTTCATTTTAGGGAAAAGGCAAAGTAACTTTTTTTTTCTTCCTGCCCTTTGCAAACTTAATCAGGCATTTCTGGGCAGCCGGGGCCTCTCTTTTCACTGATGAATGTCTTTTAATGCATTTCTTGCAAATGCTATTATGGATGTCCTTTCCAGCATTTTCTGGAAAGATTTATTCCTGTAAACTCAATAGTTGTCAAGGCAAATTGTTAAGTTAATATAATTCAAAGCGCAGAGGACCCCGTGCCAGGCCCTGCACCATGTTCCCTTCCGATTGCTGGCTGTGCAGCCGTGGGCCTGTCGTTACCCTTTCCAGCTTCCCAGGCTGCAGTTCCTTCTGCTGGAACATGAGGCTCGTTATACCTGCCCATTCCCAAATGACACAGGTTTCTTCCAAGCCTGTGTTTCCTGGGAGACCAGATTCAAAGTGGTAAAGGTCAGGGCAGAGGTGACCCACAGGCAGCCAGTGTCAAGTTTGCATAGAGTGCCTAGAATGTGCAAAGAGTTACACTAAGCCTTGATGAGGAAAGGTAAGTAACATCAAGTCCTCAGGAATTTAGAGCTTTGTAAGGAAAACAGATGTGTGAGAAACAACTGTAATTCAAAGCAGCCCAGATGAAGGCTGTAGGAGGAGGGCAGACACGGGGGGGGGGGGGGGGGGGGGGGGGTGGGAACGTCAGGTTCTGCCCCGTGGGTGGGAGGGTCAGGTTCTGCCCCGTCCTGTCCCGTGCAGGCCCAGCTGCTCTGCTCTGGCTGGAAGGGGTGGAGGCGAGGGAGCGTGATGCATCCTAGGTTTCCATTTGGCAGTGATTGTGGGGACCCAGACAGGCGAATCCAACTCTCCTCCGACACCAGCATAGGCCTTTTTCAACTTTGTTTTCTGTCTTGCAGTTTCCAGGCTCAGAACTGGCAGCTACAGGAGAAAGATTGAAGCTAAGGGGGCTGCCACCGTCAGACTAGGGAAAGCCCTGCACAACCGTCTGTCCTGATCATCAGCCTCTCTCAGACAGAGCCAGTAAGCCAACACGTGGGCCTGCGAAGAAGAGAACTTCTGTGCAGATGAGCAAATCGGTGCATGGGTTTGCCTGGGAGGGGGTGGGCAGGAATGACTGAGATGGGCTGTCACCTCCGAGGCTCTGAGTCAGAATACAGTTCTCTCTAGGTAGAGAAGGTGAGGGAAAGGCGGAGGCATTGGGTTCAGGGCTAGGTGATTTACATGACAACTAATTTATTTAATCCATGTGAGATTGATATTAATATTCCTATTGTATTGATGAGGCAACAGGAGATTCC
>NW_011888859.1:3286186-3309114 GCF_000151845.1 Pteropus vampyrus | reverse complement strand
TAGCTCATTTGTCCCAAATGGCAATTCTCTGATATTCTCAAATAAACTCATTTTGCTGGTAAAATAACTGGCTATTTTATTTTTGAGGTTGACAGCATAGAGGGAGACATGACCTCGCCCCGCTCAAGTTTGCTCACTGCAGATATGATCCTGAGACATGATCTGAGGTAAGTGAGGGTCTTAGAGTCCTGGCATTCTCAGGGCTGTGAGAGACCCTCAGAACACTGCTTCTCTCAGTAAATAATCCCTTGGTCCCGTATTATTTTGACTTCCGGCAAATTCTCACCGATGTATGCCACTCCTTCGGCCACTCTGATTAACCTGACTGACAGATGCTAGAGCCAAATCCATTCGCTTTGTTTCATACAGCATTTAATTAAAGTATGGCAAACAGGGCTCTGATACTTGCAATATTGACCTGCCCCTTGCTCACCAGGCTTCAACCAACTGTAAATAAATCCTAGGAGGACCAGCGGATGTTTTCTTCGGATAGCCAGGATATAGTCTGAGGCCACTCTGCTATCCATTATGAACTGTGCGGGAAAGTTTAAAGTGAACTACGGATCTTTACAGTCATTAGGAGTTACAGGTGGCAAAAGAAGGGCCAAGAAGGTAACCTTATTCCCAAAGGAGGGATACCCGGTGATGTCAGGCCTAGCAGAATAGCTCAGCACCAGCCATGTCCACGTGGGTCTTTCTGCCTTTACAGCCCATGGGTGAGACTGACAACGTGTCAGATTGTCGGTTACAGTTGCTGCTGGACCCAGGTGGGCCACGTGATTTCTAGTCAGGCTGTAGTGCTGGATACAGGGCACTGAGAGAGCATTAGCTACCCCTCCCGTCCACGTCCGCCGTGCGGCTTAAGAAACCTATGCAATGGTGACCTGAATCAACTTTGGTGAAAAATCCCGAACTCGAGTGACAAGTGTGTCTTTGTTTATATGTGGGAGAGAGTACACCGGGCGACACTCAGCCACCGGAAATACGGGTCTAAGCACCAGGCGACATCCCGCCACCGGAGATATGGACCTAAGGTGTTCTCTCCGCAGGTGCCGAGACTCTGCTTTCCCTCCACGGCCATGAAATTGACGCTTTCCATCCCCTGAGCTCTAATGGCCCCTTTCTTCATAATCATTCCCTAATTAAAACCCCTAATTTTTGTCTAGAAGGATCAAGTGCAAGCGGGACCAGAGTGTTTTTTTATAATTTTATAGGGACCAATTACATCCTCTAGCTGGCTCACGTGGGAACTCAGCGAACAGTGCACCCAACCAAGCTGGTCATTGTTCTCATGATCCGGAACCCTGTCAAGTCAATGAGAGGGTCTGGGTAGCTGAATCGGATTGAAGTTTGGTTATTGGAGGTCTCCTTTCAGCTTGGTCACCACCTAGGGAGTGTGCCAAACAGGCTGGCCCGGGATTGCTGTTAAAGGAGAAAGACATGTCGTGCCCAGGAATTGTCTGGGTGGAATTCTGGATTCTCAGAATGAGAATCCAGTCCGCAACCCCTCGCCCCTTTCATCCTCATCAGTGCCAGGAGGGACCCTTTCTGGAGACCCGGGTATTCAGTGGCCAAACTGTCTTACTGTACTGTGTGGACCAGGAGGTACTAAAGGACATCATTTTGAAGTCAGAATCTTTTTGAAGTGGTTTTTGGCGGTGGGGCACTGATGTTCTGTTAGCCCCTTTCGGCACGCCCCGGACCCTGCATAGGAGAAACCCTCTACCACTTAGAAGTAGAGAAACACGAGTAAGGAACACGACTCCGCATACATTCAGATGTGGAAGGCGCAACGAAGTCATTTTAATTTCACTTCCCCAAAGTCCAAACCCCACTAAGTTGAAATTGCGCACCATATTCCCCTACAGGAATGTGCATGAAAGAGTCTAACGTGTGTGTGAATTGGGGCTGCAGCAGAAGGAGCCAGGGGATCTCTGCCATCCCCCTGGGAGCACTGGGAGGGCAAGTGTGCTGGGTGGAGGGGTGGCCAGCCTGCAGGTATGGCGGGGTGGGTTTTTTTTCTCCCGTGACTCTTTGCCTGAGCGCTGGTGCTTCCTCCTTCCCCAGAACGTCTTGGCATTTGATGGGTGCCTGGGCCCACAGGCCCTGTTCGTTCTGTGCCTGTGCCTGTTACCACAATCCTTTGTGTCTTTGGCCACCACTGTACCAGTACCCCATCCTTGTTGCTGGCCAAGTTGGGCTGTGACAGGGGCCAGGCACATGAGCCTGGCTAGCTTTTCTCTGTTCGGCAAGGCTGTGCATTCATTTGACTCAGAAAAAGAAAAATTCTAATGTTTTTCATTCAGAGCCCTATAATGGATAGCAAGGTCCTCATTGCTAACATCATTTTTTTTTTTTTTCTTTTAGCTTTGGGGACTGACTCCTTGACTCAGCAGCCACAGACACATTGCCGTTCAGCCACAGGCTCGCTGTCCTCTTGTCACCATAACCTCTCTTCTTCTACCTGCCTGGAGGACAGTGAGTAGACAAACAAGGGGCCATTTGGGTGACTTGTTTCAATCCTGCTTCTCACCCCTCCATCTCATTAACATGTTGGATAACGGGAACTCTTATCCCCTCACTTGTCCGCTGCGTGGATGGAAGCATTCGCTACCTGTCCTGTGAGTCTTCTAATATCCCTGAATCCAGCCCACAAGGCCATTTTCCTTTTCTTCTAGCAAGCCGTGTCTCTGTCAGAATCCTGTCCTCATTGCCATCTCGCTGTGATCGGGGCCACGGGCCAATGCAGAGCATCGCTGGGGAAACTAAAGAGAAGAAAGCAGCTCAGGAAAGTCAGGTGGTATGACCGTCAGCCCTCTGCTTTCACCAGCACAAATACACTGAAATGGGGGCATAGAATTGACGTGCTAAAGAGGGAGGCCAGAATCAGGAGTAATCGTGTGTTATAATTTTGTCCAAGCACAATTCTCTTTCATTCTCCCTTGATCAAGCCTGGCCCTTTTCCTGTCAGAAGCTGCCCTAAATGAATTACCCTATTGGGTTCCTTCATTGCATTAGCAACGGATAACATTTTGGCAAACATGACAGACGGTAGAAGAGCCATTTGGGGATAATTTATTGAATCATTAATTTAATAACAAAAACAAAAAATACCAGGATTCTATTATACACCAGGCAGTACAGCAGATGCTGGGGATACAGTGGAGTGGACTCTGCCCTCAGGGACCTTCGAGTTCATGAGGAGAGAGAGCCGAGGAAAGATGCAGAGAGGTATCTGGCCACCACGTGCTCCACATACACTCAATCTGTACTCCTGGAAAATAGCCAAAGACACACCAACCACTGGGATGGAAATGGGGATGGATGTGAAGTGTCAGGCGAATGATCGTTCTCTTAACAACACCTTATTTCATTTGGGATATATTACATGGTATTACATGAGCTTAAAAATATGGTTCATTATATGTAAGAGTCATTATTATTCATCCTCTTATTCAAGAAGTCCAGGAAGTCAAAGGAAGTGTTTACTGTTTGACTGGAAGACCAGAGAGGTATCTTCGACAACAGCCCAAATGAAAAGCAATTCTAGAAATTCTGTGCTCACGAAATGAAAACGTCCTACAACCTACAACTGCATCGTTTCCTCCTCCACGCTGAGAAATGAAGTTTGAAAACTGGCATAAATATTGGTAATGCTTCTTTGGTGAGCCCGAGTTCTGCATAGTGAGGCTGATGAGTTAGAGGGAGTGATGAAAACTAAACATCTAAGCTGACAGCAAAGGGAGAGCGGCAGAATTCCTTCGGTTGGCAGGAGACACAAATTTGCAAACTCAGATTGGATGTGGAGGAGGAGATTTGGTCCAAAATAATAACTTCCAAAATGAAATTAAGATGACATGTAGTCTTTTATCTTACCCTTGTTTCAGCTATACTATTTGCTGTTCTTTAAATATTCTTCCTCTGAAGAGCCTAGAAATATGCTGTTTCTACTGCCCTGGGTGTCCTCTTACCCAGTCACTGGTTCTGCTTGGTAAATGACCTTTAATCTTTCAATATTTAGTTAGAGTTTCATCTCCTTGGTGACACCATGCTCTAATATTCCAGGTAATGAATTTATAAGTCGAAACTTGATTAAAATCCTGGTTCTGCTACTTGCTGTCTGTGTGGCTTGGAACAAATCCTTAAACTCCTCAAATTTCCTTTTTGAAACTTGAAAACGCTATAATCATACCTATTTCATAAGTCTGTTATAAGAATTAATGAGATACCCTCTGAGAAGCACCTCACACAAAGCAGGCACTCAGTACAGTGTGTTCCTGTCCTTGGTGTGATGACAATAATTTCCGACATCTCTATTTTAGCATGGACCCCACTGGACAGAGATTTTTGACTATCATTTTCCCCCTAATTGATTGTAGTCTATTTGAAGGTAAGGCATGTGTTTTGTCTTTATCCTTGAATGTCTGCACTACCTAGAAAAATACTTTTCAGGAGTAGGGACTCAATCAATGTTTAAGGAATGAAGAAAGAATAAGTGAAAAAAACCGATAAATGAGTAATTAATTGACATTCTCTAATTTCGTAGTCTTTAAACTGTTGTTTTTTAGGGAAGTATTAAACTATTGCTTTTAAGAACCACGTTGGGGGGGGGGGGTGTGTTTATGTGTGTGCACGCATGAAGATTGAACCTCTAGAAGACGAAGTCAGAGGCTATTGCCTAGGTCAGTATGGAAGCTGGATTGGGCAATTAACTTTCACCAATGGTACAGATGTAAGGAGAAGTACATGTGTTTTTTGGTTGGGCTGGGGGTGTGTGTGGGGGGTGCTTATCAATCTGTTGCTTATGGTGTGTGTTTTTTATTGAGAGAGGTGTTTGGTTCTCTCAAATATTGGGGGTGGGTGAGCTATGACAATGAACCAAGCTTTTTATGACTAAAATTTGATTGCCCCGTATGTTAAATAGGAATGTTAATGTCTGCCATGGGTTACTGACAGTCTTTTATTTAATTGTTTACAGCACTAGATCTAGATCATCTGGGGGCATTTGGTCTCAGATGACTCAATGGTTATTTCACATTCACCCCTCTTTAGTGATATGTCCTATCCCTCCCATATTCATTGACCGTGGATCTTGACAATGAATAAAATATATGACAATAATTTTATTTCTTTAACCCTGGAGGGAAAGGTCAGGTGTCCCAACACCCAGAGAGGGTCCAACGCACTGGCAAACATGCATTCACCAATTCATCAATTTCTGTTCGTTCATTTAAAAAATATTTACTAAGACTGCAATGTGTCTAGTGCTGTTTTAGGTACTAAGCATGTAACAGTGAGCAAGGCAGCTAAGTTTGGAGTTTAGAGTTAAATATATTATTACCTATAACTTAGTAAGTTCCAGGCACTATGCTATAATCTGGAGATACACCAAGAAAAAATAAGAGTGTTCTGACTGCACAGAAAATACATTAATGGTGGAGTATATCTCTATGTTGAGGGAATGCAAGTATCTATAGAAAAGGGTTTTCTGTTTTCTTGAGTGTTAATTCACGAGAATCACTACTCAGCCTTTAAGTCTCCATTTTTTTTATCCATAAATCATGCCCCAGACGCCACATAAAAGTTTTTGCAAAATTTTCTTGCTGTTTACAACTTTAATATTGAAATTGTTGCCTTGAATTATTCCACGCATTGCATTCTTTCTTCCTTTTAGTTTTCCATTTCTGTTATTCTCGAGTCTTGGACTTGGGGTTCAGACCCTGGGTGTTTCTGGGCCACAGTTTGTTTTCCTTCCATCTACACTTGTGCAGATTGCTTTGGTTTAGCTCCTGCCCCAGTTCAGCTAGGCTCAGGATGGGGATGCCCCAGCTGACAGCCAGTTTATGAGGCCACCCCAAATCCAAGAGTAGGAGTCGAACAAACCCAATGTATTTCAAATCTCATTTCTCAAAATCTTTCTCAAAGGGATGTACCCATTTCAGACATATATGTATGTACATATATAATATATATATAGTGTGGATTGAATCCTTCTTTAATACTTAAGGCTCTTGTATTGCTTTGCAGTTTATCAGCATAAACATTTGTCCTTATATATTATAATAAATCCACATAAAAAACTCTTTGATATTTAGAAAGTACCCTACACTTCATGAAAACACTCATTTATTAATATTCTAATTCCATCAATCAAAACGAATACACTGAGCACGAATTAGGTACATGTCACTAGGCTAAGAGAGTTGGATGCTGAGAGAGATCAGAGTTCCAGGGAGGTTCAACAGAATGAGAAAGTTGACTTCATAGGAAATCAGAAGCATAACACAGTGCATAATAGAAACCAAATTAGTAACATGGGGAGTAAGCGCTCTCAGAATTCAGAGCTGTGAGAAAGATTACTGCGGAATGGGGTGAAATCTGAGCTGGGCCTTGAAGAAGAGTTGGGGTTTCAGTGGGAAGAGAGGAGGGGGGCAGCCACCAGGCAGGGTTCATGGCGTGAACAAAGATGGAGGTACCTGTGTCTGGATAACATCAAAAAGCTTCGGTTTTGTTGATTTGGCAAAAGCCTCTGTGGCTGTCAGGTGGTCATTGTGTTACAGTAAAATTCGAGTTCCCAGATAAGAATGACTGACAGCTTTCTGAAGACGTAAGTTGAAAAGCAAAAAGAGAAATAATGGTTCTGGGAGGCAGTTTGTTTCACTATATAAAGCTTCAATTACTTTTTGTAGTGCTAAGGAGAGATATGCCCTTCATTAGAGATTGTGTTTTTATGTTTAGCTTCTCTACTAGGGGGAAAATAATCTCTTTGGATGCTTTGCTCATGTCAGCAGAAGCCTCTCTGGAGAATTGCTCTTCGTGGATAATTTCACTCACTGCCCAGTCAGATTAAGACCTTTAACTGCAGATAATGACATTTTCCCTGGGCTGTTGCTTCTGTGAACTCCATTGTGACAGTTTATGTTTAAAAGGTGAATTGGTGTAAACTATGTGTCTGATGGGATTTTTAAGTTTGGTGTGAGATGTGTTCAGTACAGCTGGAACTCACAGGGCTTTGTTTTTCTACAGTTTTGGAGGGATGAATTTACTACGCTGGCCAAACGATTTCCAGTTTTGCGCTCACGGAATTGACTGAAGCCTGGTGGTTGGTACCTGCTTGCTGGTCTGGGTCAAATTGCAGGAATATATACTTCCTTCATGGAGGGCTAGGAAAGGATCACTATTGAGATGGGGGTCTGCAAAGGGTGTTCAGAGGACAGTAGCTGGTATGAACCCCAATTATAGATATTGAGAAGGCAAGGATGTGTTCATAAAGACAGTGCTCAGTGTTGAGGCTAACTGCAGAAATGGGACATATATCCAAAGGTTAGAAGTTTAAGAATCGAGAGCAGGACCGGGTACAGCATGAGGGATGATTGTTATGGGCAGTTCTTAAAGAAAGGGCTGATGCCATGGTGCCTGGTCCCTGGTGTGTGATGTCGCTGGGCCCAAAGGAACCACACTGAGATTAGACTCTATTCTTTTTCAGGGTGGTCTCATATGGGTGAGAAGGCAGGCTTTTTTTTTTTTTCTTTAGAATTATTTCATTAGATCATAAATGTATAACAGCTTCTTAACTCTACAAATGCACTTAAATTTTTTTTTAAAGGAAAAACGTGATATATTATTATACCATGATCCCGGCTAATTGCTTTTCAAAACCTTGGGAAAAAAATCTTTAAAAAGGTTTCACATACCACCTGAAATGTACAAATTTAAAATTAGCAAAGAAGGATGCTCTACACCCTTATAAATACAACTAGAAAGTGTAGAGGTGTAGGTGGGGCTTCAGGGAAGTCAGCTTTGGAAGGTAGAGGACCCAACCATCTGTGAACAAGGGACATGGGGCCAAAGGTCCTCGGAGGGAGGTGGTTCATGCATTCCACATGGTTGTGGAACCTGAATGACAGACATTGGGCATGTCGATGTTTATGAATGGGATCTAGAAAAGTAACTTTTTTTTTTTTTGCTAAGTTTCTCTTGACTTCAAGCTAGGCACATGGAAGTGTGCTCAAGAGAAATCAGGTGTTTTTTTTTTGTTATTGTCTTTATGTGTGTGTATAAGCTGATTGAAATCCCATTTACTCCAAGCACAGGGAGGAAATTTTAATTTCAATGAAACTGTAGTTATTTCAACCAGACTAAAGCTTGAAAAGCCATTTGGAACCTGAAACTTCTTCCTCTGTTTCTCCGGGACACATGTTTCTTGCTTCTGTTTCTCTCTGTGTATCAGAAGCATTCTCCCCCTCAGGAGACTTTCTCTGCTTTTTCGTCTTGCATATAGGCCAGCTTGGCTGCCAGCACCGTGATAAATCAGACCATCGCTGGCTGGGGCTATCTATTAGTTCATGTTTTTCCAAGGGGGAAATTGCTTGGGTGCTGGGAAGCCAATGGATTGACTGTCTGGGGACCACGTGCCCATCCCTGATCCCATCATCCACAGCTGGAGTGACAGAGATGTAGCATCGCCCCTTCAGAGGCTAGAATAAATGATGAAACTGTGCAGCCCCAAAGCCTTCCATCTGATATTCTGTGGATTGTCAGGCTTTGGAATCTGACCATTCCCCTAGGAAGGGGAGCGACAGAGGCTGGCGCCAGCATGGCTGGTCTAAGAAGGGAACAGCGTTTTAGCTGTGGGATAAGAAGGGGCTCATCTGTGGCTGTAGGATCGCAGGCAAGAGCAGCACTGCTGGCCCTTGCATCATCCTAGTCTGCTTTTGGTCCTGGTGTGTGCCCTTCCCTTTTTGTTGATTTTTGAGGTGTGCTTCAATATTGTCAACGGCTGTCCCAGAGCAGTGCACCCTCGCCTGCCAGGATGTGCAGCTGGTTTCATGGCCATCGGAAAGCTACAACCCTCCTCCAGGTAACTAAGACATGGGGTAGCTCAGTCTCTCTATGGCTTTTCAGTTCTGAACGGGGCTAATGGATTCCAAGTTCTGTGCAGAGGAAGCTCAGAGAGAGAGGCCACACGAGGTACATAATCTCGCTTTGAGAGCAGGTGATGGCCTGACAGCCTTAGCGTTTGAGTAGGTGTAGAAGATGCGAGGTCTGGGACATGAGCACAGACAGAGGCCCTCCCGCTGCGGCCCAGCCCCAGCTCTCCCCACCCTTGCTCTGTCCCTTACTGTGAAGACTCCACACACGAGTGCAGACTCTGCAGCCCACATGTCTCTCCTCACAAACCATCAACCATCCTTCAGTCCTGAGGGTGTGCACTCCAAGGCAATGCTCATTTCCTTAGGAAAAGGCCTGCATCAGCCCTGGAAATGTGCTCAGGGCCATTTGGGCAGGAAATTCTGGGTTCTGGATGCCCAGGGCATAGTCTAAAAGGGTTGAATGGTATGTTCTCAAAGTGGGGACATTGGCGAGGCTCAGAGTAGTCCCCTGGTTGCCTCATCTAAACAGGGGTGGCGTGGCTAGAGAATGGCCAGAATGGGACCTTCTAAAGCAGGGGTCCCCAACCTCCAGGCCGTGGACCAGTACTGGTCTGTAGCCTGTTAGGAACCGGGCCGCACAGCAGGAGGTGAGCGGCCAGTGAGCGAGTGAAGCTTCATCTGTATCTGCAGCCGCTCCCCAATGCCAGCATCACCGCCTCAGCTCCACCTCAGATCAGGCATTAGATTCTCATAGGAGCACCTGTCCCTGGTGCCAAAAAGATTGGGGACCGCTGCTCTAAAGCAAGGACTCAGGAACCTAGGCCTATGGGCCAGTCTGCTTATGATAGGCGGCATAGAATTATAACCTTGAGAGAATGGGCCCACAGAATCTAGTGTTGCTATTTTGAATAGCTCCAGGGAGGCAAACAGATCTTATGGTCATGAGGTATCAGGCCCTCTTGAAATCTTGTCTCTAGGCCTTCAAAGAGTTCCTTCTGTCACATGGCACAATTGGTCTTGGCAAGGCCCATTGGAATAAATATGTGTACAAGAATAGGTTTTTGGCAACTTTTCCCACCCCTCTCCCCCACCACCCACTACCTGTATCCATTTGGGGGAATTCCCCAATTTATGGAAATCTACCCTTACTATAAAAGTAAATGCGAAAATTGATACCTAGTTTCCCAGCCTCCTTTGCAGCTGGGAAATATGACCTATGTTCAACCAAGTAGACTCAACCTCCTAGGGCAGAGCTTCCCAACCAGTGTGCTGTGGCATCGTGGTAGACCACGACTAGGTTGCAGAAATGTGTGAAGTGGCATTCTTCAATGGTAAGGAATGGGGTGGTCGAGCCTCTTGGACATGTCACCTCTGACCATAAGCATCCTTATTTACCCCAGTGCATAGTAAAAATATAACTTTCTGTTGTGCTGTGGCAAGAAAAAGGCTGGGAAACACTGAACTAGGGGCCGGCGATGCAGTTATAGGGACCTTGGAAAGTTCTCTTTGGCACAGTGATGGTTGCCAGAAAATGCCAGGTTGTGGGCTGCCCTGGGCTAAGTGTTTTCTCACAGGACCAGTTCTTTGACTTAGTTCTCCATTCCTTCTGTGGATATTTTAAATTTTTAACAAGCATATTTTCTGCTTAAATCAGAGTTATACTGTAGGTACACAATAGCTATTACAACAGCTACAACAGAGAAGTTGGAAGTCTGAACCAGCTGAGCCCTTTGTTGGACAAAGATATTCCTGAAATGGTTACACACTATAAAATTTAGAACTTGAAGGGACTTTGAAGATTCTTCTAGTTCAAGTCTCTCATTAGATAAACAAGAAGCCAAAGCGAAATGACTAGTAGGCTCAGGTAGTTAATGAAAGAAAGAGTCTATATATATTCAGAATTGTGTTTCTCCAAAGTTTTCCATCATTAAAAGAAAAGGGACATTTCCCTCCAAAGCAAATGCAATCCAAACCAAGACCGACCTTTGAGCATTCTTTTCAAAGTCAAGTTTGCTATTAGTTTCTTAGGTAAAGTGTTGATGGAGAAGTTGCTCAATAATTGACACCTCCGTGGAAACAGAAAACATTCCTCTCAGGTGAAATACGGTTTTGTTTCTATTATCTGAGTGGGCATTTCCTTTAGCAATGCCATCTCCCACTTTTGAATAAAAACTTGGACCACTTCATTGTCTAGCTGTTCCTGGCATTCCCTTTTCCATAGGAAAGAATGCTTTTAATGGCTTTAAGCTAAAGCAAATACTTCTTTCCCTTATGCTGTTAAATAAGCCAAATATGTTCTTCACTCTCTTGGGATTTTCTGGCATTTTATTTATTTATTTTTGATGTGCAAAGCATGCCAGACAACTAAGCAGATCGTTGTGTATGTTTCACATGGATTAAGAAGAAATTTTAGAGTGTCAGAAGGTTTAAATTAAGCAATTAAAAAAGTATTCGAAAAGAATCACTTTTTTAAAGATTGTTTTTGTTTTTTTGTTTTCTTTTAAGTCAAATGAAAGATGCCTGGGGATGGGAGTCGGGGAGTGGCAAGGGCTGAGGGAGGATTTACCAATGCTCAGGAGAATATTTTTTTTTGGAGGGGGTGGTGATAGATACTTTCATTATTTTGATTGTGGTGATGGTTTCGCAGGAGCAAACATGCCTCAAAACTAACTTAGTTGTACATTTGAAGTATGTGCAGTTTGTTTCATGTCAATTATGCCTCAACCAAGTTGTTTTTTAAAAATAAAACAAATGAAACGACAGTTCAGACTCCTCCATAAGAGACTTGAAGTTAGGGAAGGAGAGAGAGCCAAAGAACTAGCAACTGCTGAACGTGCTGTGTAAAATGGTGAGGTAGGTTGAGAAAAACATGGTTAGGGAAAAGTTGCCCACTCAGCTCAGTGGTGAATGCCAGACCAGAAGATCAACACCATGACCAAGGCCATGTCTGTAGGAATGGAGCTTCTCATGGCCTCCTCCCAGTTCTGCTTCCATTAAACTCTTCTCCCTAGGTTTTCTGAGTTCCTTGACCATCTTTGCTTGAGGTGGGAGATGGGCTTTCCTTATGTTTTTAAAAATTATCTAATTATTTTTCATAGCAGGACAAGCAGGATTTATGTTTATTCAATGTGATTCTACAGTTTATCTGAAGGTTCCTGGAATATATAAATTATAGATCAAACTCTTAATCATAATCTCTAAAGCATGGCTCAAATTCTTATGTTTTTCCCAGGAATTTGCTGGAATTCTATCATGTCGGCTGCTGTGTGGAATGAATGAGGAGGGACAGAGGCTCAGGGGCAGATGCTGAACTTCTTCTGAAACTGGTTAGAAATAGGGAGACACTTCTGAGAGTGAAAAAAGCCACTGTTGGCATTTATGGTGACAGCACAAGCATAAAATGGGACCGCGCTTGGTAAAACAAGACATCTGGTCGCCCTAGTTATAAGACTCTGACCTTTGTAAAAGTGGAAGTCAACGAGCCCAGTTCCTCCTTTGTGTGTGACAGGGAACATAAGCAATGTTCTCACGGGCGAAGGGGGTCAGATCAGTTTGTCCGTTTCATTTGCCTTCCTCTTAGCTGGAGCGAAAACTGGGGGAGGAAGGAAGGCACCAGTTACTCACAAGGATGCCGGGGACCCTGATGACACGGACCGATTGCTCCTTTTTGAGGCCTTTGGGTGACCCTGAACCTCATTTTATTTCTTTGACCAGAGAAGCATCTGAACAATGCATAAGCACAATGGCAACACACTCGGCCTTTCACATTTGAGGGAATCATTGGTTAAGACAAATATGATTTCTCTTCAGTTCAGCTTCCTAAATCTGCCATGATCTTTGCAGCTCAAAAAATAGCATTGAAACAGACTCTTGATTAATTGTGTTTTTTTAATTATAATTATTTTTTATAGTTTGTACTCCCTTTTTTCTGCACCCTTAAAAAATTGCCATTTGACCTAAGCAGCTAGAATTCGAAAATGAAAGGGTAGATGACAGTGTCACTGGGATGAGAATTAGTAAAAGGTTTTCAATATGAAAATATGTTTAATATCCTGCCCGAGTATTAAAGTGACAGGATGTCTCCTGGATAATCTCTCGAGTCTACAATAATTAGTTTTCATTACATTGTATTGAACAGCTTTTTCTAACATGGCAACCTTTCCCAAACACAGTGATGTACAAGGCTCTGTATGATTTTATTCTTGCTTATCTCACTAGTCTTCTCTCAATCTTTGCTTAACTTATACTTTATCATTAAACTTCTTATAGTATCCCCAGTGCCCCACACAGAAAACGTTAAGGACTTTGAAACATTCATCATCTCCTTTTCATCGCCATGTTTCCTGTAGAGAATGAATTTCCTTCTACCTGACTCCCGTTCTTCTTTTAACTCTCACTGCTTCCGGGAAGTCCTCCCTAAGTCCTTTTCTTACTCCTCCCCAGGCTACATTAGGATTCCTTTTTCTCCTCCTTTTTAATATATGTGCACTTTCTGCTACTATGTGTTATATTATTTTATCAGTTTACATATTTGCGTCTGACATACATTGAATAAGTACTTAGAAAACAGAACCTTGTATATAATGTCTTCTCTCTCTCTCTCTCTCTCTCTCTCTCTCTCTCTCTCTCTCTCTCTCTCTCCCCTCTATCTCTTCTCTCTCTCACGCCCAGCAGAGTTGACAAAGAGTGGGTGTTTCCAGGGCCTAATGTAATTGTACATGAACCTGAGAAAACAACCAGTTGAAACATTTCCAAGAAAGACAGGTGGGCAAACGATTCCTGCTGAGAGTACGCGTGATGCTGTTTACACGATCGCCCTTGAGCCGAGCTTTGCTTTCCCATTTCCTCAGAGTAAATATGTGTGCATATTAGATGGTAGCAGATGCACAGACTTCGGAGCAGAATAACGAGGCTTTGTTGACTCCACAATGCTGGATCCATTTTTAGCTCTCCCTTCATTTCACGTCACTGTTAGTCTTCTCGGGACTGAGAAATACTACATATTTCACTGCGTATTTTAAAGGGAAATGATGGCGATATAATGAGAAGGAAGCACTGCTTCCCAGCTACTATTAGTGAGCATGCAAGGTCATTTTTTCCAACGTCCCTTTTGACTAAGCACGCTCTGAACACTTTTGGACAGCATCTTTATTCCTGAAGAGGTCTACTATCCCACTTATTGGGGGTGGGGGAGTGGGTCTGAAAAGACCTGGGAGAAAATAATTAGAAATGTTAAGTATGTTTTGTTTTTCAACTTTCTGAAATCTTGGTAATTATTATATATTCGAATGGTCAACTTTAAAAAATTATTATTATTCCAAAATGTGAGAATCAAGACTTGAAGTTTGTATAATCTAGTCCCGAAATTAATGTTACTAGAAAGTGAGCGAAAAGCAGGGTGATTTATCTTTTGAATTTCTGAATGTAGGGGAGGATATTAAGCAGTACAATCTATTTATTAAGTGCACACGAGTGTAATTATTTCCAACTACACAGATAAACCAATGGAATTTGAGATGACTAGAATATTCAGAACAAAATTCCAGGTCAATTATTCAAAACACAAGTGGGTAACTGAACTAAGGAAGGTGGCTCTGGATATCTCATTCAGAGAACCTCAGGGCTGACTTTTGCCAAACCTTTCCTTTGTAGAATTCCAAAGCTTAGGAATTACCAGTCTGATGTGCAACAAGGAGGACACATCGGGCTTCTGTAAATCCATTTTTCACTAACCAAGGCTGAGACGCGTGTGTGCTTTCTGATTAAACATGTATTGGGCAGGTTAATTACAGTGCCTGCTGCCATGAGGTTTTTGTTATTGTTGTTATTATTGCTGTTGTTGCTGTTTAAAATAGCAAACACCCTGACCACAGCGCCCTGCTCCGTGAAGCAATGTCAGACTCTTGCTGTACAGGGGTTGCCTCTGTTGGGATCAGCACTGAGCACCCAACCCATGGCCAAATGTGAAGGACTTTGCTTATAGGAGGATAGTAATTAGCTAAGGCAACCAGGCTAGTTTTCTCTAAAACTGTTTCCAGGGAATGCAGAATAGATTCATAGAAAATAGAGCAGACACATAGGTCAAGGCAATGTGAGAAGAGACCGCATGGGCTGTGAGAGGTGGAGAGGAAGGTTGTCTCAAGACCTGCCTAATATCATCACGGCTTTTAAGCTCTGGCGCTCACATATCTTTATATGCTCCCCGTTTTCCTTAAGGTGACCTGAGCAAATCTCTGTTCCTGGTAATCAAGAGTCTATGACTGAACTCAAGGGAAAAAAGATTAACCACGTAAAACCTTGCATTCAAGTAAGAGAGAGCATTTGTGTTGTTAGGAAGCCAACTTTTGGCCGGAAGATAGGAAATCTCTTCCTCAGGATATATACGCGATTGCAAAGCTTTTGGTTTCCTACCAGTGCTATTTAAAATGCCAAGAATCCACATATAAGTTAGAGATTTTAAAGCTTTGGATGATATTGACAAGTTCAGGCAGATAATTAATATATATTCCATTTAAGTTATTATTTTCTAGAGAACAGTAAATAGACATTTACGAAGCGTTTCTGAAACATACAAAGAAATATTTAATCAATGCTTTGAGTAAGAGGGGTGGTTGAGGATTATAATGAGAATGCAGGTAATTATGAAGAAGAATATAATTTCTCTTTAAGTAAAGAACCAATGTGGCTCTCTTAACCAGAGCTATTGCTTAATCAGTCAAGCCAAGAGCCAGAAAAGCAAGGGGGTGGATATTTTATTAAGGGTTTCAGATGTGTGTATTAATCTACAAATGCCCGTAGGAATAGGCTATGGATTTCAGCTAACTCAGAGAAGTATAGCATTGTAAAAAGAGATCAAAAAGATCACATGAAACTAATTGTGTACAGATTTTTAAATTATATAGTAAGGCCACGCACTTCAGTTATATTGGTGAAGTCAATTGCACATAATTGCAATTCTTGTTCATGTGCTTGTATAATGTAAATTTTACTAAAGCTTTAATTCATGTAGCAAGTCTCAGCACATGTGCAAAATTTTAAAGTAAATTTGTAATCACATCATATAATAAAAAAAAATTTTGTTAATTGCTTTTACATTTTGGTGCAATGTCATCTACTTCCAAACAAGAAACATGTCCAATTATCCTTATATTCCACGAATCTGGTAAATTTTCCCTGAAAGCAACCAGAAATAACATATTTAATCACCAATAAGTCATGTATCAAGATGAAATTCTAGCTTGGTTTTTCTAACAGTTCCTAAAAACCTCTTTGCTCAATACATTTTTATTAGCTCTTCTCACATTTATGAATATGACAAAAACATATGAATGGGTGTAAGTATCCACTCATGACATACAACATAAAAATATATTTCCAATTAAAAAAAAAATTCTTACCTTCAGAACAAAATATATGACTTGGGTTCCTTTTGGCCAGGTTTGAAGTTTGAATCTCTTTTGAGCCTAAATCTGTGACCTCATGAACGTCAATCAGCACAGACTCTGTTTTAGGTGGGTTCCCCACCCACCAGCTGTGGGATCTCTTGACCTCTGTAGCTCTTTAGTTCTCAATTTCTTATCTGTAAATTGAAGAGTTGAGTAGAGCAGCAATTTAAAAATTGTGCTCTCTGAAGCCTTGGTGTGACTGTGGATACCTTTAGGGACCTCTAGTTACTGTGAGGGCAGTGGGCATAGCTGTAGAGGCTCTGGGCTCCCCCATAGCACCTCCTCCAATGGAGCGGCTTTACCTATATCTATTTGGATTTATTAGACTTCTATGTGAGCTTTCATTTGATGAAAGAGCTATAAGGCAAAAAAAAAAAAAAAAAGATTTGCAAACCACTAGACCAGATAAAAATTAAGGTTATCGTTTTGTTCTAGAATTAAATTATTCCATTCCAACTACCTGAATGGGTCTGGAATGAAATAGCTCTCAATGAATATGTGTTACATGAATGAATAGAGTTTCTGCCCTGAAGAGATTTATAACCAATAATTTTTCTTGTATCCTATTGCCACTACATTTTAATTGTTTCTTAATCCTTGGATTCGAAAGCAGCAGAAGAGATGTTCTCCATCTTCAAATGTGCTCACATTAAAATCATCCAATTCAGATGAATATCAGATGATAAATTGCAGGCTATGGGGTTGTTAGTGGTTTCATTATTAATTTGAGTAGCACTTGGAATAGAGGTAGGCTGGAAACCTACTGATCTTACTGTGCAAACATGGGCCATTTTTTTTGTGGGATTAATAAAAATCTTTCCTTAGAGAGAGAAAGTTCTTCCAATGGTGTGCACATGAGTACATGAATATATCTTAACAAGCTTTCTAAAGAACTTCTCCAGGAAAACTTTCTATGAGTTGATATCAGAACAAGTATAGAAAACCATGGAGTTGAAGCTGTTGCAGTCCACGAAGGCTGGGGGTCTTCAGCAGCAGATGCTTCTCTTGTTGATTCTGTGTACATCTGTGAACTCTGACTGTTCGGAACATAACGTTCCCAAAGTTATCTGGTAGTTCATGTCTATTGCAACTACCTAGAATGCCCTTTCCACTTTCCTCATCTATGTCCGTCTTACTTAACCTTCAAAATGTCCCACAGTATCACGTAATCCAGGTTCACGTTCCAAGTTCACTATTTTTATTTAGCTATTCCTTCTCCATGGCCTAATTTCTACACATATTTTTAATTTAACATGTATCCATTGACTGTGACCATTTATTTACTTCTCTTTCTCCCTGGCTATCTGAAATCTCTTTTAGGGTAGGGATCATATCTTATTTATTTGACTTTGTGTTTCCTACCTTACCCTGGCATGCTGTAATTGCCAAATAAATTATTTTTTTTCCCTGAAAAACTAGTGGTTTTGAGAATGTTGCCCAAAAGTCACTATATCAATCAGAGTTCAAACAGAAAAGCAGAGACCGCTCTAGATATTTCAGATGGAGCACATTTAATTCAGAGAGTTGGTTTCAAAGGCATTAGAGAGCTGGACAAGCAAAAGGATAAAGAGGATACCCGAAGAGCAACAAGGAATAGGGGTGGTACCCAAAGGTCAGAAGCGGAAGCTATTTCTGGGCTGCTCTAAGCCCACAATCCCGAGACTCCACCTAATGTTGCATCATCGGCTTCCGGATCAACTGAAGAGGTCTTCTCTTCCAAGTTGGTTCCATTAATAAGTGGTCACATCCTGGGCTGCTGAACTAGCTCCCTCCACCCTTAATGCCACCTTAACAACTGCCAAAAACTGCCAGCACACGCCACTAAACAAAAGCCTTCTCTCGTCTCAGATTAGTGCTTCTCTCTGACAGATCTGACAAGAGGAAAGCTGATGAGAGAGTTTGGAGAACGTGCAGACTTCCAACCTCAGTGGCACAGGAAGGTGGGTGCAGGGCTGAGAGACACCAGTCACTGTGAGACTTCTAGTGTGCTGCTCCCGGGATCTCTCAGTTTTGGAATCTATAGTGCTAAACATATTGGAGCTTTTCAGCAATACAATAGTGATTGAATAAGCACGAATGTAAATAAGTCAAAGACATTTCACCTCTCACCTAAAGACAATAATCTTTTTTACCCCGACACACACTGGGGGATAGGATGCAACTCTCTGAAGTTCATCAGAATTCATACTGAAAGTTATCTTAGTAAAGTAGAACGATTCTCAAGTCAATAAGAGAAAATCTAACAGGAATAAATAAATGCAAAGTTTTCATTTGTGTTAAAAATAAAGCTCAAGTCTTTCTATTTGTTTTACATATAGGAAACTTATGATCCATAAATGTGATCTGAACCATATGATGGGGCTTCTAGGAAAATTAGCTATGACAGTCGCTGTATTAACAAGAATCTGATTTTCATGTCTAGGATGGTAATGACGCCACTGCATTTTGTTTATATCTCATTTATAGTTTTATTAATTCCTTTCAGCTGTGAGTTTTCTGCATACAGAATTCAAATTTATGGCAATCTACCTCAGCATATCATTTGGCAAGGAGAAGAAATTAGAGTCTGAGTAGAGCCTGTATAAATGAGAAATGTCACTTCATTACTAGATTTTTTTGTTTGTTTTTGTTTTTGTTTTGTTTTGTTTTGAAATTAGACTGTTGGTAAAAAAAAAGTAGTATTAACACTTTCTCATTTTTACTCCAGACAAGTGATTCTATACTCTGTTGTGCCTAATGCCCCGTTCTATAACTACTTTGTAATACTCATTTCTCTGTCATGAAATGAAATTTATTAAGGTAATTTACACACAAATTTCATACAATTTAGTATGAAGTCATATATAATATAAAAAAGCAGTTCAATATAAAACTCAGTTGCTATATAAGAAGACATAATGAAGTAGTCAGATGTTTGCTTAATATTACAATGAATAAATTCAGATTTATAAGTAAGAACAATATTCAACTAATATTTTCCATACTTTATCTTTATATTTAACATTTTGAAATAAGGGCTAAATAAGTACATTTGTTTTATGACCCAGAATATCATTTATCTTTGTGACGATTCTGTGGTAGGGTGGAATGTTCTAGAAAAGTAATTAGACAAATTTATTTATATTGTTGTTAAATCTTCTATTTTCTTACTTTCTGCCTACTTTTCCTATCTATTACTGAGAGAATAGTATCAGAATCCCAAATTATTTTACTTCTCCTTTTAGTTCTATCAATTTTTATTATTTTGAAGCTGTTATTAAATGCATAAACATTTAAGATTGTGTGTCTTCTCAATAAATTGACTTTTTTTTTTCCATTAAAAAATACCCCATTTCGGGTTCTTACTCCATCCAAGACTCCAAAAAAAAAAAAAAAAACCCATTTTTATTCCGAGGAATATTCCTTGTTCTGAAATTTAATTTGTCTGATGTTAATATTGCTCCTTTAACTTCCTTTCGCTCAATGTTTTTATGTTCTATCTTTTTCTATCCTTTGAACTTATCTGGTTTTTTTTATATTTAAAATGTTTTTCTCACAGACAGCACTGTAGTTAGTTCTTGCTTTTTAAAATCTGACCATCTTTGCCTTTTAGTTGGAGTGTTTAAATTATTTGCATTTAATGTAAATATTGAAATGGTTTGAATTAAATCTATCATCTTGCTATTTATTTTCTATTTGTCCAATTTGTGTTTTGTTCCTCTTTTTTCTTGCATCCTGATTTCTTTTGGATTAAATTTTTTTTTTTAAGATTTTAAGTTTTTCTTTACTATTGGCTGATCAGCTATACATTTTGTTTTACTTTTTCTTGTGCCTGACCCAAGGTTTACCATGTGCATCTTTAACTTACCATGACCTACCTTCAAATAATATTATACTACTACACATATAATATAGACACATTACAACAGCATATCTCCATTTTCTTCCTCCTGTTCTTTGCACTATTGTTTCTTACATGTTATTGTCATACATTGTTCTATTTTTATCATACATGCCCCACAATGCATGTTATTAGTGTTGCTTTAAATAATTGTCTTTTAATAATATTTTATATTTTTTAGTTGAAAAAAGCATCTTTTAAAGAGATTTAAACTGAGAAAAAATATCTTTTAATATGTTCCCATACATTTATCATTTTCCTCTCTTCATTCCTTTGTGTAGATCCAAATTTTCATTTGGTATTGTTTTCCTTCTATCTGAAAGACTTCTTTTTGTGTTGTTTGTAGTGCATTCTTGTGGTGAATTCATTCAGATTCTATATGCCTAGATAAGTCTTTATTTTGCTTTTATTTTCAAAAGCAATTTTTTTCTGGGTATGGAATTCTGGATAGGAAGCTTTTCTCCAGTACAAGACGTGGAAGATGTTGCCTCAGTGCCTTGTGGTCTACTAAGTTTCTGGTGAGATGTCTGCTGTCAAATCTATCTTTGCCCCTCTATGTCCCCAGTCTTGCCCCAGAGCTTTTAAGATTTTCTCTTTGTCACTAATTTTATAATGTTTTTTAGTTTGGTTGATTTATGTTTATTCTTATTTGAGTTCCTTGAGAATGTTGAATCTGAGAGTTTACAGCTTTCATCAAACTTCGACATTTTCAGCCATTATTTCTTTAAATGTTTTTCTGTTCCTACTGCCCATTCTGTCTGGTACTCCAGTGTTGTTAGACCACTTGGTGTTGTTCCGTATATAACTGATGTTGGTTTTTGTTTTGTCACGGTTTGTTTTTACAGTTTTTCTTCTCTTAATGCTTCATTTTGGAGAGATTTTATTGCTTCAAGTTTACTGATCTTTCTTCTGCAGTATGTAATCTGCTATTAATCCCATCTAGTAATTTTTTTCTATCAGTTTTCATATTTAGCATCAGTATTTAGTTAAAGATTTGAGAAAACCCTTTGGCAGTCACAGGAGCTCTCTCTCTCTCTCCGTGCAACTCCCCCTTGCCTCACAAATTCTGGCCACCCTGCTCTCCTTAAGTCTGACCTCTGTCTCCCTAACTTGGTGAGACAGCTGGGCTCTGTGCTGTGGTTTGGCAACTGCTTGCAGGCAGTAAGCTGGGGCGACTGAGGCAGTCACCTCATTTGGTTTCTCCTTTCAGGGATCATAGTCTGGCTGGTGCTGGCAGCTGTCCAATGTCTGAAAACAGTTGTTTCATATATTTTGTTAAGTTTTCAGTTGGAACATGCGTGGCAGGAGAATAATTCCTGTGGCCATTAATACTTTATATATGGAAGTGAAAATCTAAATACATAAATTTGAATGTTGATTTAGGATCACTGTGAATATAACAGATACAAAAACAGACTGACATAAGTGCTCTCTTATGGGTGCCTCCAATCCTGTAAGCATTTGTTGATGGTTTTTTTCTTCAACTATCAATTATTTTTTGTAAATTTCTAAACAAAACAAGTCTCTATCTTCCTTCAAGTTACATGATATTTCATTCCTAAAGGATTCTGTATATATTAAAGTGGACCAAAATACTTTGTGTTTAGAATTAAAATGGAGTTAGGTTCTGGATTCAGATGATATAAATAGGTTTTCCTCCTACAGAAAAGACACATAGGATGTGAGACCACATTCCCTTGTGTTGGACTATGATGTGGCATCTTTGGCTCTTACTGGAACCATGGCCTACATAATTAGTACCTTTCATACTTCACATATTTTATCTGTTGTCTACATAACCGTGTGGTAATTTTGAAGCCTAGATGCTATTGAAAATGCAATAAATAAGTTATGTCTTAGCTACAGCTATTGTATCAGGAAAAGAGGGAGATACTTAATATTGTTTTACCAAGATAATCATGATACTTTATAATGAAGGAATCTACTTCTAGTTTGCCTTCCAAACAAGCAGCTTTTTCCTCCAAAAGGCAATGTAAAATGCCCCACATCATCACCATTCATTCATTCATTCAGCTTCCAACATGTGCCAGGTTTTGAGGATATCTGAGTGATATATGAAAGAAGAATCCTTGCTCTCATGGAACTTACATATTTATTAATGTTCATGGTAGAGAAACTGTGGCCACCAAAGGAAATATCCACACATCCCTTAAATTGTTAAGATAGTTTCCACATCACAGATTTCTGTTAACTAGTAAAACAGATTATGAGAATTTTAGAGTTTACAAAATGGGAACAAAAGCTTCCATTTAAAAATTTTGGTCAAGATTCCATTCTTAAAAGACTTTATTCTAAGGAAATGCATAACCAGAGTTGAAGACAAGACCTTCAGGCAAAGTTTAGATAATTCGATTCAATCTATTAAGAAGTTCAAAGAAAACTTCAAATAACACTGCTTGACCCATGTTGCAAGAGAGGAAGAAGCCTGTTCTCTCAGTGAGCTCAGTTGCCTGTGATCACACTGGCTCTTGGGAAATTACTGGTTTGGCTGAGATCCCACTTTCAGAAAACACTTCCTTAGGTTTGGCAGCATGAGTTCTGGATTGATGACCACTTGGCTTGTTTGGACTGATTCTCTTGGCTACCTGCTCTCTAACGCAGCCTCGGCCCAGATCCACAGGTAAAATGCACGTTGTCCCACTCCAGACAGCCGCAATACCTCTGTGAGACAACATTTGGAAATTAGGAATCTGAGACTCAACCAAATGT
>NW_011888859.1:3278637-3285338 GCF_000151845.1 Pteropus vampyrus | reverse complement strand
CTTGCCGGATCATCAAAATACATTTTCCTTTTTGGGATCGGACTTTGTAGCATCTTATTCCTAGGTCTGAGGGTTCAGCGTCTGTGCTTCGTTGTCAGTCTAACTGCTCTTCAAGCAAGAGATCTGGGAAGAAACACTTTCCGGAAATCATCCGCGTGCTGTTGACTTTCACTCCCTATAGCGTCCCTTTCTCTCTAGCCCAGTAGTCTCTCATGAGCACCAAATACGTATCTTGAGATAATTGAACTAATTGGACTAAACTGGTTTGTCTATTTACAAGCTCCTTTTAGCTTATTTATTTACTTAGCTTCAATTCTATATGTGCTATATTAATACTTTCTGTAGTTTCGACCAAAAAACAAACAAAAAACAACAAAAAACAAACCAGAAATCACAGTGTTTTATCATGTGATTAATAGGATACTAATAGTAATAATCCATTTTCCAAATCACAATGGATCATCCTTTATATGCACGATCTGATTTAATCTTCAGAATGTTGAGTGGGAATTATCATCCTCTTTTTATGACAATAACACTGGACAGTTTTAATTACCCAATTCAATTAAAAGCTAATGACACATATAAATGTAAAAAATATCGAATGAACATTGGTTTGTATTTGGAAAGATTTGCCTTCTGGCATATTGATATTCCAATATGTGAAGGCCAGATCTATGCAAATAAATCAGAAAAGACTCTCAAGGTACTTCTCACACAGGAGTTCCATGAAAAAGAGAGATGCCAACGGGAAGTTAATAGTCGGATTAATTAGAACTTCCCAAAGGGCATGTCCCTCGAAGGACCAGAAGTCACTTTGAAAAGAACACCCAGGGTTACCGCGTCTCTGAATTACGGAAGACTCTGTCCTAGCAACAGGCTTGCCTCTGTGGAACCTCTGGGGGCATTTCCACTCGGACCACACCTCTGCATGACCTCTGCTCAGAAGCACGAGTATTCAGCTAAGGATACATCTGTGGATGTCACTGTGGACACATGTGCATGGGCCAATCCTTGTTGGGGAGTTATCTGTGTGCACACAGGCATGCCATGCCATGCCCTGTAGTAAACTGCCTCTCGGTGACGAAAACCCCAAAGACAGATGTTTCCCACTGAACACAGTGTGCCACAGAAAGGTCCATGAGAAATGTAAATAAGCAAATTTTGAAACAATATTCAGTTTGTGAACGGTTTCTCTGGAATAATAGTGTCTCATTATTAAAACCAGAACACGAAAGGACAACTGTTGCCGCAAATGTTCTCATTTAGAAATATCTCCACCGTATCCCAGATTGAGAGTGAGAGATGAGGTAAAATAACAAAAGCAGCCAATTGAAAGACCACCCAAATTTTGAGTCGATGATTAAAAGGAGCCCTAGGAAGAAGCCTGTGAGTATTCTTAATTATTATCAGGTCTCTAGGACTTTGTGTGCTTTTATTGAACTTGACAATGAATAAGAAGCTGATTGTTTGAGATACGGAGCTCTCTACAAAGCTAACACGGATTTTTTTCCTCTTTTAATACAGCACTTTTCTTGAAGCTTTGAAAACCATAACTCTCTAGAGATCCCTTGTTTGTTTTTTCTGAAAGAATAACCTCTCAATACAAAGCCAATTAGTAAATCCAAAAACGATAATAATTCTTAATAAACACTGAGTAGTTACCTTATGCGTTATTCATTACCTTGTTTAATGTTCACACACACACACATACACACACACATACACCTCTGAGATGGATACTGTTACTCGAGACTCTGTTTAGCGATGAGTAAAGCGAAGCTTGCAGAAGTTAAGTGACTTGCTCAAAATCGTCTGGATAATACGTAGAAATGAAGAAGATGGGATTCGAATTCATGCAGTCTTTTTCTTAACTATTATAAAAAGTCTTCCTAAGAGAGTCAAAGGACCACTCTCCCCCTCCCCCAAAAAAATCTCAAAAGGGAAGGTAATGAGAGATCGAGTAGCGCGAGTGGAAGAGTTAGAGCTGTGACTCTATAACTGTATTTCTTATTAATATTTTACTGTATTGATTTTGTCACCTTCTTCTGATCTCCCTCCCACCCCCACCCACAAGTTGAACTGTGGCTTCGGCGGCTGGGTTCTCCCAGGAGGGCTTGGGTCCTTTACACGAAGGGGCCACCGGTGCTCTCCTTGATCTGCTGTGTGCTTGGGCCGGATCCACTTACACACATCCCTGCCTCCAGCAGCAGATACAGACTATGTGGATGCCATTATTTCTCCTGTTGCCTAGCGGATGTTATCAAGGGGTCAGTTTGATCAATTAAATAATTCTGCCAAGGTTGAAGGCATTAAATTTTAATTATCAAAAGACAAATGAGAATGGATAAAGCAAATCTTTTTGTGTGTGTCTCTGCAGAATTTAAAATTGGTTTTCCAGTGCCTAATTCAAAACTGGGTAGCCACGTCTCCCAGGCCCGAACAGCCTCTCACCTCACGGCCTGCCCTCCATGCCAGCTGTCAACTCAAGCAACCCTTTCTCAGATGGCCAAGGTACCTAACCTCTCAGCAAATGGGGTCACCTCGGGGGCCCCTTGGGTAGCTCAGAACTGGATAAATAAAATCACTTTTTCACAGTATTTTCTACAAATTGACTTACTTGTCGAGGCCATGGTTGAATAATCTCTAAAGATTAGCAAGGGCTTTTTTAGTGGACTATGAGCATTTGGGGAACAATTTTTGAACGTGTGTTTGAAACAGTATGGGAGAGTCAGTCTCTGTTGATAGTTAAGATGGAAACCAGGCATCAAGAAAGTTTTCTTAGTAGATAGCATCCAAGTATCCCTTTTATCTTAAAATTGTCAGAATTAAAGGTGAAATTTTCCTTTATTAGAGACGTCCCATTTCTTATTTCTCCACCTTCCCCTCTTCTCTTACATATCCTTATCTACTTAAAATGATCATTCACACTTCTAATCCTTTGTGTTCACATACGCTATCTTAAGGTGCCTCACCCTCACCCTGTGAGTCAGGCGGGGGCGATTAACCCCACATAATGAACGAGGCCCTCAAGGTCAGAGGTCTTGTGACCACATTAGTTCACACATGTAGCAAATGCGCTACCAGCTGGAAGCCAGGTCATGTGAGTCTATCTCCCTTTACTTTCCACTGGACACAAGGCCAGCTGGTGTGTTTAGTGCTGGCTTTGGGGGTTTTTGTTTTCTTTCTTGGGGGATGAGTCTGTGGTCCACAAAGTAAGAGCCAGTCATACAAACACAAACTAGAAAATAAATATCACTTTCCAGGACGTTGGGAGAGCAAATGCTCCATGCCACACAGAATAACACGGAGTCCAACCTCATTTGGCATTCCAGCGGAAACGTATTTTAAAATGATGCTATCATCACTCCTGACGTTTACACTGACCAGGTCTGGGGGAATGCTTCTGGACAACTCCAGATGTTATTCTTCTAGTGGGTCATTTCCCCTCATTGTATCCACAGAGCAGTTCCTGAAACACAAAGCTATCCCTGTTTCTGGTACCTGACTGAAATTTTCCTGGAGCTCTTCTATTTCCTGGCAGCAATTTAATTGATGCAGAAATATGAACTGGACATGCCTTCTGCTTTTGACGTATCCTCAAATTACAGGATGCTTTCCCCCAAATCTAACAGCTGGCACGCACAGAAAGATCTGAAAATATCACTGAATAAAGTTTATTCGAAAAAGTGCCCGCCACAAAATGTTATTTTGACAGCTGTTTAAGACATAAGCAGATAAAGTGAACCTACTCAAACACCCTAAATTTTATATTTTTTAATTGATGGATTGCCTCACCTGACTTGATTTATTGTTTATGAGTTCACTTTCAAACCTAAATATGTGTCTTGCATTAGAATCACTAAAGTCTATACAATGCTCGATTGTGTTTTTCTTGGGAATTACGATGGATTTTAGAAGAAAAGATTTTGAAATATAATTTCTTGCAAATTCTTTAATTTACCCACTCATCTGTGATCCACGTTTGAACTTGGTGAATAGAGATTTGCATCTTCGTATTGTCAAGGATGTCAGCTGCATAGACAGTCTTTTTTTTTTTTAATAACAGCCTCATTAATATGTAATTTAAATACTATACAAGTCACCTATTTGAAGTATAAAATTCAATGGTTTTTAGTATGTTCACAACTTGTGTAACCCTAACTACAATTAAAATGAAAATATTTTCATCACCCCTAAAGAAACCTCACACCCATTAGTAGCCCATGGGCAGTCTTTCGTACATGACTATAACCCTGGAAATTCTGCTTAAACCCAGCAGATTAACACATGTGTTTATCAGTGTTTGTTCCCAAAGTCCTGCTAAAATAACTGTAAAGATTTTTTTTTTTTTGAAAAGCATAAAACTCAAAGACAACAAAAAAGAAGAGAGAAGATAACAGCAAGTGATTCTCATAAGATTTTGGAAACTGAACTGTGAAAGGACAAGTTGTAACTGACTTAGTTCTGTTTCCAGCACTTTCAACACGGGTGAGAGAAGTTGAAAGCTAAGTGCTTGCAGGGAGTGGCAGGTGTCATGTGGCAGCTCATCAGGGACAAGCTAATTCACCCTGCAGAACACCAGAAAGGCTCAGAGATTTGAGGCTTCTCTAACCTGAAAGCAGAGGTGTAGAATGGGGCTGCAGGGTAGACTCCAATTATTGGGGAGTTGGTTAAAATCATTTTAAAGGTGCAAGTAATGTTTCAGTTTGAATCTGGCAGCAGGAAAAAAAACAATATCTCTTCTTAAAAGCAGCCAGGCAGGAGAAATCCCCTCTTACTTGAGAGAGGGTCAACTTTTTGTTCTAGTCATGCCTTCAACTGATTGGATGAGGCCCACCTGCCGTAGGCAGAGCAATCTGCTCTACTCAGTCCATCCATTTAGATGTTAATCTTATTTAAAAACACCCTCAAGAAACACCCAGAATAGTGTTCAACCAAATGGAAACATAAAATTAACCATCACGGTTACCCTATTGTGAAGTACACCATCATTTAGAACTTATAAGCAGTATTTTAGTATTTTATGCCTGAATATGAACAGACAGCCAGGGACATCCAGGCATCTGAGGACAACCTGTTAGATAAAAGAGATCCCAAATAAGAGCACCTGGGAGGAAACAGAAGAACATATCAAAAACAAACAAACAACATACTATTACTGAATACCCTTGGAGAAGATGAAAGGCAAATTTCTAATAAAAACGAGAGAGTTTTAAAAAAGTAACAATTAGAGAACAAGAAAGAGCTTCCTAGTTATTAAAATGAAGGTGGCATAATTAACACACTAAATAGAAGGTATGAAAGATGAAGTTGAGGAAAAATCTTCCCAAAAGTAGAAAAAAAGGATATTGGGATAGGAAATAAGAGAAAAAATGAAAAGCAAATTAGAGAATCAATTAATTGAACCAAAATGAGAGAACAGAGAAAACAGGGACAGACTGGGGGTATGTGAAATATTCAAAAACCAAGAGGCCTGTCGAGGGCTCAGCACAGTGAATCCAGGGAAACAGGTGGCCCAAGCCAGCAGAGAGGCCCTGTCCAGGGTAACATTAGGACCGAGACAAAAAGATGACTTTCCTGGCAAAGTTGGAAGGATGTGAGCTCAGTGTTTCTGGTTTTGTTTCTGTTTCTCTCAACATTTGGAGAAAGCCCATCTGTTTTATCCATAGCAGAATTAGAGAGAGAGAGAGAGAGAGAGAGAGAGAGAGAGAGAGCGCGAGCGAGCGCACACATAGGAATCCCATGTTGGAATCTCTTGTTTCAGTAATTGATGAGACCAGGCTCACCCTCCAGCCTTCCTTCTCTAGGACGATGAGAACCATTAAATTCTTCTTTTCCCAGCAAGGTTTCGAGAGTTCTGTTTCCAGCACTTTCAACACGGGTGAGAGAGCTGACCTTGACTTACAGGCTGCAGGTGCTCATCACCTTTGTAGCTAACGCCAAATCCACACATGCACGCACAGTATATTTTAAACATACTCCTCATTTTCAAGCTGCTGCTCATAGGAAGGAACTTTATTTAATCATTCACGAAGGCAAATATTCTTGAACACATATCGCAATGCGTGTACAGTGCTGGGCACCATAGATACAGTGAACAAGAGTCAGTCCTTGGTTTTTAAGGAACTTTTTGTCAAAAAGCCTACCGGCGAAGGCAGAGAGACGTGCAGTTTTAGACAGATGATCCACCAAGCAAAGGACACTATAAAGGAAGATGTAGGATGGGCATCCTGCTTGGCTTGGTGGTCAGGGACAGCCTTCTGGAGGATGCTGTGTTGGAGCTGAGCCTTACTGAACAAGGAAGTGATGGCTAGGGAGACAGAAAGGGCAGAAGAGAGGGATCTCCGGGAGTTTACAAGCAGTCAGTGTGCCCAGAGCTAGTGGCAAGAAGTGGGGCTGGGAGGTAAGCAGGAGCTAGGTTATCAAGGGATAAATAAACACCGATGCAGGGAAGCTGATAAATAAACACTGATGCAGGAAGTAAATAAGGAAATTGGAAAAGGGCAAGACCGCTTTCCTTAAATGTTTCCCTAGCACTTGGCAAGGGTTTGCGGTGGTGAATATGTCAATCAATTATGACTTTTGGCTTTAAACATGTCTCAATATTTCGAAATGCCTCAATATTTCAAAATGTCTTTTCTCCACATCTGACAATCTGAGATCTTGGCTTATTTCCATGTTGGCCGCTCACCAAGTTA
>NW_011888859.1:3273523-3277907 GCF_000151845.1 Pteropus vampyrus | reverse complement strand
TAGGATGGGCATCCTGCTTGGCTTGGTGGTCAGGGACAGCCTTCTGGAGGATGCTGTGTTGGAGCTGAGCCTTACTGAACAAGGAAGTGATGGCTAGGGAGACAGAAAGGGCAGAAGAGAGGGATCTCCGGGAGTTTACAAGCAGTCAGTGTGCCCAGAGCTAGTGGCAAGAAGTGGGGCTGGGAGGTAAGCAGGAGCTAGGTCATCAAGGGATAAATAAACATCGATGCAGGGAAGCTGGTAAATAAGGAAATTGGAAAAGGACAAGACCGCTTTCCTTAAATGTTTCCCTAGCACTTGGCAAGGGTTTGTGGTGGTGAATATGTCAATCAATTATGACTTTTGGCTTTAAACATGTCTCACTATTTCGAAATGCCTCAATATTTCAAAATGTCTTTTCTCCACATCTGACAATCTGAGATCTTGGCTTATTTCCATGTTGGCCGCTCACCAAGTTACAGCTGGACACCAAGAGCAGGAGAATAGAGAGAGCTCGGGTGACTTGGGAAAGCGTCCTGCTGTCCCTCGATTCCCACTGGAGAATGTTGGATGACGGAGCCTTCCAGTATATCCCAATTGACCAAGCGTGGTCAGAGGGCAGTCCTCAGAGGAGCCAGAGAGTGACATGGCAAGCTCAGGAAACACGGTCAGCCCTGGAACACTCTCGCTGCTGGCCACTCATGACCTGTCCATTGATAAGTCCCTCTATGGCCACCCAGCAATAAGCCCCACGGACTCAGTATGTTCTTATTACCTTTTTAAAGTGCCTCCAACTCTCTCTCTGCCTTGACTCTCTTCTTCTGCTACTGAGCCCCAAATAAACACCCCAGGTCTGCAGACAGTTTTTGTTTCAGGATTTTGCTGCTAGTCCCCGTGAGGAAATAGACAAGATGACTCTCACAAAGCTTCTGTGGTCACAGTCCCGGAGTCTCCCTCCTGACATCACACCTCTATTCTCTACGTTGTTCCTGAAGACATGGCTCACCAACCTGTCCCATCCCCCTCCTCCCATAAAGACCTCACTTTCAGACACAAGATGGGAAGAAACGATGAGAGCAAGTGTGCACTTAGTAAGCATCTTTGCAAACCTTCTATAAGCAGAGAACCTGTCCATGGAGGCCAGGACCGAGGCTATACTCAGCTTTTAACCTGTTTGGCCTCTACTTCCCAGGAAATGACCTTGATGGTCAACGAAGGCCAGGTGCAAATAGTTTAATTCAGAGGTTCTCAAACCTCTGTACATTAGAACCACTGGGCAATTTTTCATTTTCATTTTTTTTTTTAATACCAGCGCCGGGTCCTACACCCAGATATTTTGACTTAACAAAATGAACATCCATGGACCTGCTGCCCAACATGAGAACCAGAACTTCACCAACACCATCTAAATTCCCTTGTGTACCCCCTCAGACCCTGCCCTCTTACCTCCCAACTCCAGAGTGAAGGATAGTATATATGCATTTTGTTGCTATTTTCATTATTTATGTTAGTTTAATTCACAAATATATATCTCTAAGCATAATATTGTTTGGTTTGCTCGTTGGAAACCTTAACAAAAATAATTTCTTATTGTATGAAGACCTCTGTAACTTGCTTTTTTCACTCAACTTCATGTTTCTAAAATTTATCCCTGCTTTTAATTAGCAATATTCATCAGCAAAGGGACCCACAATGAGTAGGGAGCTAGCCAACCGATGTAAGCGAATCTGGCCTACCAGCCTACAAATATTCTTCCGTAGGGTCCTTAAAATTTTAATTGGGCACAAAGATGTAAATTTTCAGACAGTTATTTTGGAAGACTGATGATCTGTTTTGCATATTGACAACTGTTTTTGCCCTCCCATTAGCCCCGCCTTTAAAAGTAGGGGATTTTAACAAATTTTTACTTCACAGAATCCTTACATAGTAATAAACTATAGAAAATATTTCAATCAGAGCAATAATCATAACTTCTTTTACTCCAATTTGCTAACCATACACATGGTGGGAATATTAACAGAGCATTTCTTTTTTGCCCACATTAAAGACAAATAAAAAAACCACAAACTTTTCTCCAGAAAATAAATAGTGATAAATGTAGGAACAGTTGCTACATAAACCCTGGAAGAGACTTCACAAGGATGCCCATCTCCTCTCTTGTCTCAGAAAAACACTTTCGGATTAGCGCCTGGCCTGGGATGGGCTGGGCTTTCCAGGGCATTCCAGCTGTAGCTGAAGAATTCGGGAGTGTTAGATATCCTCAGTGACCAAAACACTAACTGGTCACCCAAGCTTGTTTACATAGGCGAAAGCCAATGCTTTGGAATTTCCCCTGACCTAGATGACTGCTCTTCCCCACGGTAACGAAGGGGTAGTTCATGCTCATGAGGCCAGGGGTGTCGCTGCTCTTCAGGACTATACATTAATCCATGCAATTACCTTGCAACAACTTAGTTCTCTTAATTGTACTGAGGCATCTAAGGAATTTGAAGATACTGGTGCTAAGGCTGGCATTTGATTCTACCCAAAACATACATCATTAAGAAGCTTAAGTTAGCATAATCCTAGAGCATTAGAAATGCTGTGGTTCAAAAATGAATTCGGATCACCAAGCATGTCTTAACCCAGGTACAAGGCTTTGACTTTTCATAGTGAGTGACAGGAGGCATTTCCTCTTGGGTTAGGTAGGGCTTAGTTAAGCCGAACATAGAAATGACATTATCTGGACTTTGGGGCATTGAGCATATGTGCGATGTACATTGCATCTTTAATAACGGAAGAGTTAGCTTGTGTCTTTCACCATGAGAAGAAAAAGACATCAGGTTTACATTGAATTAAATGCAAATTATTTTCAAAGTCTTAAAACTGTGCTTGTAGACTGGACTCAAAGAAGTAGCCATCTGTGTATGAACCGGTTTGGGGAAGATCTGAAGTTGTCCACCTCTCCCCGTTCTTTATCTCCAAAATGATACTCTAGACACCACTATGTGTGCAGATTCTGTAACAAGGAGGGGTGCTGAGGCTGAGGGTCCCCGAACTCTCAGTGGAGAAAGCATGGTACTGTAGTAAAGTGGGGAGGTTTATGGGTGGCTGCAAAGTTAAAATGTGGAGCCTCCATAGCTCACAAACTAAGTGCAGTTCGTTTTTTTCTGATGTGCACTTTGCCCAGGAAGGGAAAGGCATGGGACACGGAAGAGAACCAGAAGGTAAGGTGGGATCCCGGGTCTAATCCTGGCTCCCTTTGTAACTGGCTCTATGACTTTAGGCATAAAAAGGAAGCATTTCAGAAGTTGTAAAACATACTTAGGTCTGCAACTTCTAAAAATAAATTGAATTATCTTTAAGGAGATAGTGGGAAAATAACTGGTTTGGGCAACAGAGAGGTCTAGATATGGATCTTGGCTCTGCGCCTAAATTTCTGAATTGTCCAGGCAAGTTAGTTATCTCTTAGGGATTCCAGCTCCTCACTCTTAAGCAGTGGCAGCTATTTCATAGAGTTACCTGTGAATTAATGACATGATATTTGTAGTGCAACTAGATCGTTGCCTAAAAAACAAGATGTACTCAGTAAACGGTGATGCTGTTGTTGTCTGCATAACGCGCAAGTTGGGGTACATGATCTCCAGGGTCTCGTACAACTTAGAAAAAAATTCTATGCCATATTATCAGTGACATCTTTGCCTCACAGCACTATCTTCCTTGCTTCAGATCTTGCAAGAGCAGCCTCTTCCCCACTGCTTTGGCGACTCATCCCAGCCTCTGCGAATTGGGATCGCCTTCTACCCAGCGGTCCAATCCAACACGATGTCCTTCTATTTCATTGTTATCTTCCCAATTCCTTCATTTCTCCCATATCCACTGCCTCAAAGAACTGCTGTTCAGATGTTTATTATCTCTTGCACAATATTCCAATTGCCTTTTCACGACCTTCCTGCCTTTCAGACTTGCATGTCCTCCTTTATTAATGAGTAACCACAAAGGGACCCTGGGTATGTTCATCACCTGGCCTGCATGGCAGTGGGGTGAGGCCTGGGGCCACTTCTTTCTGTTCCCCATTGTGCCTGATAGCATGACCATTTTCCGTGTGTGTCGTGGGTGCAAAACCTGGGAAGCGCTGATGTCTAATCCACTCTCTGCTCTGCAGCTGAAGTGATCTTTGAAAGAAAAAATATAATCGAATTTACCACAGTCAGTGCCTGAGGATCAATCAAAATTCCTCAGCCTGCTGGGTAAAATTCACTGCTTCAGCTTCAATTTATATCAGGCTTGCCAGGTTATCTTGAGAAAATATTTTTCGAATTCTTTTAATTCCTTT
Source organism: Pteropus vampyrus (assembly GCF_000151845.1). Taxonomy (NCBI): domain Eukaryota; kingdom Metazoa; phylum Chordata; class Mammalia; order Chiroptera; family Pteropodidae; genus Pteropus; species Pteropus vampyrus. Next base: position 3,273,613 of record NW_011888859.1, on the reverse strand, counting down.
TTTAGCATACCAACGACTTAGCATGGAGAAGCGGGCTTATAGAATCCTCCCACAGCCCCCAGTTAGAGATGGAGTCAGCAAGGAGGAGGG
>NW_011888859.1:3266757-3273473 GCF_000151845.1 Pteropus vampyrus | reverse complement strand
CCCATTGTGCCTGATAGCATGACCATTTTCCGTGTGTGTCGTGGGTGCAAAACCTGGGAAGCGCTGATGTCTAATCCACTCTCTGCTCTGCAGCTGAAGTGATCTTTGAAAGAAAAAATATAATCGAATTTACCACAGTCAGTGCCTGAGGATCAATCAAAATTCCTCAGCCTGCTGGGTAAAATTCACTGCTTCAGCTTCAATTTATATCAGGCTTGCCAGGTTATCTTGAGAAAATATTTTTCGAATTCTTTTAATTCCTTTTTTAGCATACCAACGACTTAGCATGGAGAAGCGGGCTTATAGAATCCTCCCACAGCCCCCAGTTAGAGATGGAGTCAGCAAGGAGGAGGGCAGGATGTGGGAAAAGTAAAAGTCCACACATTTTCTGGCCCCGGGGCTGCTGAAGAGCAGAAGGGAGACAGAGAGTTTGTGTAAAGGGGAAGGAGAGTGAGGAGAGCCGAAATCAGTCTGAGTCTTGAGAGGGTGGGGACCTATTAAATCAGTGGGTTACATAGGTCCAAGGACAAGGAGGGAGGCCATTGCCACCGCCTCCCCAGGGTGTGGCCTCAGCAGAATCTGGCAGTGTGGACACTTTCTGAGGTTTAGCCTCAGTTCCTGTGTGGGAACGAAGCCAAGCCAGCCGGGGGCCTCCTGAGGCATGGCAAGACAATGTGGCAGAGCGAGATGGTACCCAGGGCACTCAGCTCAGGGGAAAAAGTGAGCTGGACCCAGCCACAGAGCCCCTCCGGGTCCTGAACAAGCCGAGAGGACCCCATCACAGGCTCCACCAACACCTTGGGTGATGAGGTACTCTGGATCATGCTGTGTTGATCTGAGAACCCCAGTGTCTCCCTCAAACCTCAAAGACAGATTTATCCCATACCTGTGTTCCTATGCACCTTGTGGGTGAAAAAAGTGATTCTATGAAAAGTAACCTCACAGGGTGATCTGATCATAAATTCCTAACAAGGCAGGTCTTGGTGGATAGTTACACCCCGGGCATGTAACTTTAGTACAAGGTTTATCCTTGCCTTCAGCAAGCCCTGTCCATTGTTTTTGTGCATCTGGGCTAATGCACCTCTGAAATAAACTAACCATCCTCGCGAGAGCACATAATCTCCTTAACCTTCCTGTAATTCAATCCTCGCTTTGCTTTCTCCCACCTCCATGTAATCTTCTTTACGCTCGACTCTTACTTAATTTCAAATCTATAAAAGAAACTGCAAAACTGTTATTCTCCAGAGCATTTGAAATCTTGCTCCCTGCCATAAGTCATCTGTTTGGCTCAAGTGAACTCTGAAAAAAATGCTCTACGGGTTTGGACATTTGTTATGTAGACAACTTGGATAATATTTCAAGAAAGAAGCAGAAGAAGGGGAGGCTGCTTGAGAGACTGGACATTCCTGCGCGCCCCCACCCCCCCGCCCCGATCCCCAGTGGAGACCTGGCATTTCCTAACTGGTCTATGTAAATTATTGGACTGGGCTATGCTTTCAACAAACTTGAAGATCAACTTAATTTGTTTTTCTGTTAACCAGAGGTAGGAATAAAACCAAACTAAAAAAATTACATATTCCTGCACGTCTCAGTGTGAGTGGGTGATCTATATTGCACACTTGCTGTTTTTTAAAGCTCGAAAAAGAGCAAGGGTATAAAGTAGAATGCAAAATTCTCAGTTCCCCGTCTCCACTTTTCCCCTTTGTTCTATTTCTAATGTTTTACAAAGTCAGTGGAGAGCAGAAGACAATGTTTTGAGCTTCTAAATTTGGGCAGCTGATTGAAAGAGCCTTCTGCTAACATCTGAGATTGAAGTGGACTCGGAACTTGGAACACGATTGTGAGCTACATTTGGGACAAGTTTGACTTGATGTAATTATGTATTATCAATATCGAGATATATTTTGGAAGCTGGGGATATCTACCTGGAGCTTAAGCAGGAGATTGGGACAGGAGGTATAGACTGGAGAGTCTTCAATATGAGTGAAAAGTGAAGCTATTGGGATGTTTAAGATCTCACTTAATGAATAGCAAGGACATAGTTTGATGGAGGAGAGAGTCAACAAAAAGACTGAGAAAAATGGTAAAAGTGGACATCTTTGTCTTGTTTCTACTCTTAAGAAAAATGCTTTTAGCTTTTCTCTGTTGAGTGTGATGTTAGCTGTGGGTTTGTCATATGTGACCTTTATTATGTTGAGCTATGTTCCCACTATACCTGCTATGCTGAGGGTTTTTATCGTAAATGGAGGCTGGATTTTGTCAAATGCTTTTTCTGCATCTATTGATATGCTCATATGGTTTTCGTCCTTCATTTTGTTTATGTGGTGTATCACATTAATTGATTTGTTGATATTGAACCAACTGTAATTAAAAAATTAAAAAAAAAAAAGGAAAAAAAGAAAAGAAAATGACAAAGAAGATTGTTGTTCCCAACCAGGAAGAAACAAGACGATGTTGTGGATAATCTGGGTCAAATTGTTAATTAGTTATTAATTCATTTAACAAATATTAAGTACTTGTCTTGCGCCCAGCATGGAAAGAAGAAACATGAACATGTATGTAAGCTAAGAGGAATAAGCCAATGGGTTAAGTACATTCTTTTAGCAAATGTTTATTGAGTAAATCTTCTGTGTTAGACGCTATTATTAGGGGATGGGGAGGGTGACGAAGCAGTGAATGAAACCCTGCTCTCAGTGCGGCCCCATTCTAGTGGGAAGAGACAGACATAGACTCAGAACATATATAAAAATTTTCCTATCTTGGCAAATGCTATAAACATACAAATTGGGTGCTGGGGGTGGGCACTTGATCTAGAGGCCGGGACCTCTCAGCAGTGGACACTTGCACTGCTGTCTACCTGGAGAGAAGGGGATCCACACCAACGTCCAAGAGAGCAGCCCTCCCTGCAGGATGTCTCTAGCGAAGATTAGCATTTGAATCAGCAGACTGAGTAAAGAGATCTGCCCTTCCCAGGGCAGACGTCATTTGTGGGCAAACGTCATTCAATCTGTTGGGGACCAAATGGAACAAACAGGTGAAGGAAGGGTGAATCCTTGCACTGGGTTAAGCCATGGGCTGAGTCCAAAAGCCGCAGAACCAAAAGGTCAGATGCTTGATAGCAGGAGAATAAGGGTGTTCCAACTCGAGAAGAGAGGGCAAGAATCCACTCTTACAGACACGCCCAGAAACAAGGTTTACACCAGTCATCTGGGTATCCCTCAACCCAGTCAAGCTAATGCATAAAATTAACCACCAGAGGAGGTTGAAGGAAAGGCTGGTTGGGAATAAAAGGGAAGTCACAGGAGTGATTGATAACGAAGTCCCCAGAGAGGCGGGCAGTGTGGGAGTAAGTGCAGGAGAGCATATACAAGATTTGATAGGAAAACTTCTTTTTATTTTACTTTATTTACTTTATTTTTTTATATTTCCTCAGCTTTATTGAGGTATAATTGACAAATAAAATTGTAACATAATGAAAGTGTACGAAGCGACGATTCGATACACGTACACCTTGTGAAAGGATTCCCCATTGAGTTAGTTAACACATCACTACCGTTGCCTCATTTATTGACTTTTTCTGTTTTTTTTGGGGGGGGGGTGCGGGGTGGTGAGAGCCTTTAAGAGCTACTCTCTTAACAAATGGCAATTCTAAACACAATGTTATCAATTATGGGGTGCTTCTTTTGAGACGTAGAGGAGGAACATACAATTGAAGAAATATTCCATGTCTGGCAAATTTCTAGATCTCTCTGAGCCTTTTTTGTAAAGCAGAGAATTGTAGCTGGAATGAAATCAGCTCATATGCATTAGGGGCCCGGTGGAATGCCTGACACCTAGCTGGTAGGCAGCCAGGTGGTGCGTGTGGCAGGAAAGAAAGACTTTGAAATGGGGGCAGAGGAAGCTGAAGGGACTCCTTCCCTATGGATAGTATTGTCTTGGCGAAAGGGGAGGGAGTTCTCTGAGAGCGAGGGCCTGGAGGCAGGAGCTGGCGGGAGGAGAGGGATAACATTTAGAAAGCTGCCACCGAGGGGGCCGGAAGGGATCGGAAACTCTGACTCCTAAGGTCTTTGTTAACTCTGGTTCAGTGATATTTTTTCCCCATGAAGTATTTTTTTAAACCAACGGTTTCATCCAAAACTGAAGTCTCTCTGTACTGAGTCCAAGAAAAACAGAAGTCATATTGCAATTATAAGACTTGACAGGAAAAGGTACCCAAGGGAGCCGTCTTGGCATATGGTTGGGAGGAGGCTCTCTTTAGTGATGTTGTCCTATCCATCTCCTCTTCTGATCTGTGTCTGGTTCAGACTGAAGATTCTAAAATGACCTTACCTTGGATGCTGTAGCACTGGGGTGGCGGGCCGGGGTGCAGGGTGCTGGCAAAGCCTGTGTTTCTAGGTTCAGTCCATGTGGTTTCCTTTACGGGGAGCCATGGGATTTGGTTACGTTCAATAAGAGAGAGTAGGAATAGGCATGATAGACGATGTTTTGATATGTAATGTACATGATTCAAGGTCGAATTAAGCTATATTTTGATGGATTTAAATACCCAGTTTACTTTTTTCCATTTAAAAATATAGTTTGAGAGCATATAACATTCCTTCCTATTCTCAAAAATTACTGACTTAGTACTTTCCGCTCTTTTCTTTCTAGCTAATTCCCTTTGCTTGACAAATATACGAAATATTGCCATTAAAATATTGTGCTTTTATTGTTTTTAATGTCCACTATCTTTGGATGAAGTCATTAAGTGAAATAAACTTCCTTTCTATTTTTTGTTTTCTTTGTATTAGAAAATACAATAAAATGTTCAAGTAGTTTCATGGAGCTATTAAGAAAAGAAGTTAATTTAATCCTTTACTGATTTCACAGTCTTTCTTTTCTATAAATTGCTGTAACTTGTTTTAATGAAACGACTTGTGAAATTTCCTGAAGTACTGTTATTTTTTCTTCTCTTCCTTTTTCTCACATACTTTCAAATTTAGTTTGGAAGCTCGCAGCATCTTTATTTTCGTATCTAACTGCTACATTTTTTATCCTTTTAAAAAGCTTTCTTACACAGAAATGTAAAATCTAAAATGAATTTATGGCTTTAGACTCTTAAGTTAGGAAGCAAAATCTATTGCTGATGGGTAGGAAAAAGATCTTCACCCATCCAGCTCTCTTTTGCCCTTCTTAAAAAGTGACCTTTTCCTGTTCCATAGTAATTAATAAGAGAATCATGAGAAGAGATGAAAAGACACTTTATGGGCATTAATAATGCTGTGCCCCTGATTTAAGGTCTAAGAAGTCCATCTACACCCCACATGCTGATGTCTTATATAGACCCTTGGTTTGCAAATACGATCAGTGTAATTGCAGCCTTTAGACCATGCAGCCCCTGCTCACTGTGCCGTGACAATCTTTGGCAGGCCAGGTGGTTCCATTTTCTGGATTATTCCTTCAGTTTAAGTGATGTTGTAAGTTGTTTTGCGTAGATGTATAATGACACTTAGATATTGAATGCCATGTCTATAAACATACGATACCACATTAGCAAGTGAAAAGCAGCTCAATCGGCCAATTGCCAATGCTTTAGCCTGTCGTAACAGTATTTGCTTTAAGTATTTAAAATTTTTTTCTTTGATATTTTTGGGCTGTGGTCAAATCCACAAAGTAAACTATGCAAATATTAATTCAGAATGAACTTTTATGCGTGTTAAATTTCTGTTCTTGGGAATGTTAAAATATCCAGTGTTTTGGGTCAATTTTTCTCTCTTGATTAGTTTTATGATTTATTCCTTAAATTCTGCTTTAATGATCACAACCAAAATATAGTTTGACATTTGAACAATGATAGCAATTATTTATTTTAAAGAACATAGGCTTACGATGGAGAAACATAAACTAAAAGCATTGGGAATTCAGATTTTCTGATCCCCAGGGGATGGATTTTTTTCCATCTGGCACAGTGACAATGAGAAAACTTGTTTAGAAGTCGGGGTCAGAGAATCGTGAAATTTCTGAGCTATGGAGAATCTTAAATTCTAATACAATCTAATACAACTCTTATTATCATAGAGATGTAAGCAGAAGACAAGGGAGGCGACTTGTTTGAGGGCACTGAGCTGTTAATGAAAGAGATGGATTCAGGACTGAACTCTCTACATCCAAATTTTCCACCTACCATATAACAAGTCATGTAAGATGAGGCAGGGGGAATAAAGTGTTTGCGGCAGGATTTTGAACACAATTATCTCTGAGTTCTCTTTGAGAAGTCCAGCCATTTTGGAACCCACAACTCTGAACCAGGTGTAACCAATCAAGTTCCGTCAAGGGCAACGTTGTTGAAATTTGCCTTGATGTGTTTCATACCCTTGACGTCTGCAAGGGACTTGGAATAGAACCCTACTTTTGATATTAATGATTTGGGGCTTAGATGTCTCAATTATAAAATAAATGGGTCGGCTTAAAACTGTGGTTTTCAAACTTTACCAAGCGTCAGGACCACCTGGAGGGCTTGTTAAAAACTAGTTGTCCTGACTCAATCCCCAAGTTTCGGGTTCAAGAGGTCCAGGTGGGACCTGAGAATGTGCATTTCTAATAAGTTTGCAGATGGTCTGAGGACCACATTTTGAGAACTAGTGGCCTAGAGAGCATCTTGTTTTCTGCACAAAAAATTCTGCGCTTTCTTACTTTAACCTTCTCAGCAAATGAAAGTTAATATTTTATACTTTCAC
>NW_011888859.1:3249479-3265047 GCF_000151845.1 Pteropus vampyrus | reverse complement strand
GACACTTAGATATTGAATGCCATGTCTATAAACATACGATACCACATTAGCAAGTGAAAAGCAGCTCAATCGGCCAATTGCCAATGCTTTAGCCTGTCGTAACAGTATTTGCTTTAAGTATTTAAAATTTTTTTCTTTGATATTTTTGGGCTGTGGTCAAATCCACAAAGTAAACTATGCAAATATTAATTCAGAATGAACTTTTATGCGTGTTAAATTTCTGTTCTTGGGAATGTTAAAATATCCAGTGTTTTGGGTCAATTTTTCTCTCTTGATTAGTTTTATGATTTATTCCTTAAATTCTGCTTTAATGATCACAACCAAAATATAGTTTGACATTTGAACAATGATAGCAATTATTTATTTTAAAGAACATAGGCTTACGATGGAGAAACATAAACTAAAAGCATTGGGAATTCAGATTTTCTGATCCCCAGGGGATGGATTTTTTTCCATCTGGCACAGTGACAATGAGAAAACTTGTTTAGAAGTCGGGGTCAGAGAATCGTGAAATTTCTGAGCTATGGAGAATCTTAAATTCTAATACAATCTAATACAACTCTTATTATCATAGAGATGTAAGCAGAAGACAAGGGAGGCGACTTGTTTGAGGGCACTGAGCTGTTAATGAAAGAGATGGATTCAGGACTGAACTCTCTACATCCAAATTTTCCACCTACCATATAACAAGTCATGTAAGATGAGGCAGGGGGAATAAAGTGTTTGCGGCAGGATTTTGAACACAATTATCTCTGAGTTCTCTTTGAGAAGTCCAGCCATTTTGGAACCCACAACTCTGAACCAGGTGTAACCAATCAAGTTCCGTCAAGGGCAACGTTGTTGAAATTTGCCTTGATGTGTTTCATACCCTTGACGTCTGCAAGGGACTTGGAATAGAACCCCACTTTTGATATTAATGATTTGGGGCTTAGATGTCTCAATTATAAAATAAATGGGTCGGCCTAAATCTGTGGTTTTCAAACTTTACCAAGCGTCAGGACCACCTGGAGGGCTTGTTAAAAACTAGTCCTGACTCAATCCCCAAGTTTCGGGTTCAAGAGGTCCAGGTGGGACCTGAGAATGTGCATTTCTAATAAGTTTGCAGATGGTCTGAGGACCACATTTTGAGAACTAGTGGCCTAGAGAGCATCTTGTTTTCTGCACAAAAAATTCTGCGCTTTCTTACTTTAACCTTCTCAGCAAATGAAAGTTAATATTTTATACTTTCACAGCACTTGGAAGGGAAGGGGCCAGGAGGTGTTGTATTAATGGAACCAAGTGAGATCTTCAAGGACAGACACAAGTTGTTTTAGTAGGATTTTAATATCGTATTATGTTGACAGTCATAGATGTTGTTGGAAAAGGAGTGAGAGATATTCTACATATCTGGCAAAAGGAAAAGGCGGAAAAACTTTACTGAATGCATTATAGGCCTCTGGTTGCTGCCTTCCCAGGGAAGTTGATCTCAAAACAAAACTTATTTTTTTAAATTGGAGTCAGTGGGAGTTCCCAACAAGAAAAAAAATAGTTGTAAGATCAAAGCACTAAGCAAAAAAACCTCGAAACAAGAATCTTATATAACTTCTATCTCTAAAGAAGTCTTCGGGTAAGAATTTTTTGGTTACATTTTATTGATGTTCTTCCATAGTTAAAATGGTATAAAGCCAGGGTTTTAATCCCACTTTTCTCCTTTGTAAACCTTTAATACAACATTCTTGATTGTTTTATTGAGTTACAGGCGGTTCTTTAAACATAACAAAGAAAAACGGGGAAGTCCCAATGCGTGGACATTTCCTGTCCCTATTACAGATCCACAGTATTGCCAGTAGCAATCTCTCTGCAGAATACCTGTTGTTGGCTGAGGTTGCTATGCTGGGGTTTTAGATATTACAGTTACATTTTGTACTGTACCCAACTTAATTGCCGAATGGACAAACCACTTACTTTTTACACACCATTTATTTGTTTTAGGCCAGGTTTTAAAATAAATATTCCCTAAAGTTGGAACTTATCCTTCGAAAAGTAAAAATTGCATTTAAGATGTAAAATATACTCCCAATGTAAAATAATCTATTATTTTATAATTCTTTAATTTAAAAATGACCTCAAATCTGATGTAAGCCACTTAAAAAGAAGTGAATTCCTTTTTCTGGTAAAGAGCTAATGCACTGGTAGTCTACTTTTGTCTTAACGAAACATGACCCTTGTAAGATGTAAATTTCTAGAAAAGAAAATGAACACATACCTCTCAGTGGCTTTCTGCCGACTGTATAACAGTTAGCTTCTTAACTGGTTTTCCACGGACACAGCAGGGAGGAAGGTGTGTGAAGAAGGGTCTTGCAATGAAAAGCAGCCTGATTGATCATGTCTAGACCATCTGGGAAACTTGCCTCAAAACAGTTGGTGAGTCTTGGGCCCAGAGTGCCTGGGCAACCATTGTCCCCACGGCAACGCAGAGGCGTCTATTGCTGGTGTTGAGCTTAATTGAAGCTCAGAATTTAGGACTTCCTTTTTTCCTTAATTTATTTGATTTGTGACATCTAATGGTTGTGTTTTAGAAGTAATCGTATCCGAAATTAAAAATAAAGCTCATCATTTATAATAAAAAAAGTTGGATAATAACAAATACTGGTGAGGAAGTAGAGAAATCGGAACCCACATATTTTGTTGGTGGAATGGCTAAGTTGTGCAGCTGCTTCGGAAAACAGATGACACTTCCTTAAACGGTTAAACTGTAATGATTGGGCAATTTCATTCCTCCAGACTTTCCACACTCCAGTTTAATCTCCATGAGTGTCTAGGCCTGGGCTGTCTGGTCACTGCTCTATCTCTCACTTCTGAACAGAGTTTGGCACCCAGCAGGCCCTGGATGTATTTTTAATTGAAAAAGCCGATGAGACAGGCATACTGTGAAGTCCCTAAGAAGAGCATAGGCTCTGGAGTCACCCTGCCTTGGTATGAATTTTGGCCTGACTCTTACTGTGGGAACTTGCATTAGTTCCTCAGCCTCTTTGAGGCTCAGTTTCCTCTTTTGCAAAATGGGAAAATAATCACATGAAAGATTTTTGAGTGATAAGCACTCAAAAAAACTTATTAAAGAAAATTCATTTAAAACTGAAGACATCACACTTTGTACCATGTACTATGGCCATCCTAACTATAGATGAATAAGATGTGGTCCCTGGCCTCAAGATCACAGGGAACTTTCACTGTAGGTAAGAGATCTATAAAAGCTGAGGAAGAAGCCTAGGTCTGTGAAGAACACATGAAGGTGAATCCGACACATCAGCCAGTTAGAATCATGGATTAGCCAAACTTTGTTCCAGGTTTTTAGCATTAAGGAGACAGTAATTTTGAAGTGAATTTCTTTCTCTAAATGAAGTGTTAAGTGTGAAAATATTAATTCCTATATATTTCAAATGAATGAATTTGGATCACTGTGGGAAAATTTTATTTCATGTCTGGCTAATTTACTTCATTTAAAAACAATGAGTACATACATATACACGATGAAATATTACTCAGCCATAAGAAGAGATGAAATACTGCCATTTGTGACAACATGGATGGACCTTGAGATAACCATGCTAAGCAAAATAACCCAGACAGAGAAAGTTGAAAAACACATGATATCACTTATATGTGGGATATAAACCTAAAAGCAACAAACGAACAGGACAAAGACTCATGGACATGGACAAGGGACTAGTGGTTACCAAAGGGAGTGGGGAAAGGGGATAGATGAGGTAAAGGGGGTCAAATATGTGGTGAAAGAAAGAAATCTAACTATGGGAGGTGAACACACAGTGTAAATATATACATGCCTTACTGTTAAAATGTAGAGCTGAAACATTGGATTTCGTTAACCAATGTCATCATAAAAAATAAATAAAAAACAAAAACAAAAAGCAAAAAACAATGAAACTTAGTACGTGGAACATAGAATGTATTAAAAAAATAACTTTATTTTTGTATTCCGCTCATTTTTTAAAATGTATTCAGTGGGAGTGTTTTCCCTCTATTTCTGGATCATAGCTTGGGCAGATCCCATGATTATGGAGCTCACTTTTAGATTATTGTAGTTCTATAAGGTTAGGATCACAGGAGCAGATTGTGTCTCTCTGGACTTTAAATTTTTCCTAAGTTCTAGAATATACTATATATATGGTGTATGTACATAGTGTGTATGTGTGTATCTTTTTATAGTCCTAATATGTAGCATCCTAAATACAGTCCTGTAGTCTAATACTGGGTAGAGGAGCCAAGTGTCAATATTCTGCTTTCAACTTAAATAGTGGAGGCGTTTTCACCACTATTCTGTTAAAACTGGAATTTCGGTGCTTGCCATCTGTTTAGGAGGGTCCCAGAGCGGCTTTCCTGGATAAATAAAGTCTCATTCTGTATAAAGCAGATAAAGATCTAATTAAGTAACAATTTTTGTGTGATAAAAATATATGTAGCCTTTACAAAGCCTCTTATGCATATTTTTACATTTAATAAAATGGAAGTACACTAAATAAATATTTTTTTTTGTGGCATCTAAAGTAATAATAATGAGTAAGGAACCATTCCTTGTCTTTCTCTACTCCTTCTCTAAGCTCTTTTATAAATTCATTTGACCTCATAATGGATCCTAAGAGCAGTTTCCACCCTGTTTGGTCCTCCGTCTGCATGTTCTTGCCTCTCTGCCGCTGTCACCCAGAGCTGTTGATTCAGGTTTTTCAGGTTCTTAGTGTGATCCCCGGAGGGGCAGACCTGAATGCGTGTGATGGAAAAAGTTCAGAGAAACCTTTACTTAAGCTTATTTGTTAAAGTTAAGCATTTCCCTGTTTCCCAAACCCCTGTCGTCATTGCTACCAGGACACAAGGGTGTAGTCTCAGCTCCGCCATGATCATGACCTCTTGCTAGCTGTTCCACTCTCTCTCTGGACCTCTCGACACGCGGGACTGTGCTGAGTATCAGCTCTGCTTTCCCACATTGTGCTCCAGATGTGTATGGGACTGTATTACAAAAACCTCAGCTTCTGATTTACCTCTTTTTTTTTTTTTCTATTCCTAATTCACAGCAACTCCTTTTCTAATCATTTCCAAAACGATGTATTATAATTCATATATACGGCATCAATGTTTACTGTCCCCTAAATGTCATATAAAAGTAAATCCACTGTACCAGAAGATGGCATAAGGGGACGTGTGGTTGGGGAAGAAATTCATTATTTAAAAACTAAAAGCAAATGAATAAATAAATGCGCACAACAATAACCACACACACAAATAAACCTCATTTCACTGATCGGCTTTTTAATACGGGATTTGCAGATTTTGATCATATTTTGTAATGCAAGCATTTTTTGCCCTCCTTTTTTTTAAAAACTTAACACCTTAATGAAAATGTAAATTTTGTCCTACAGTTTCCTAGTGAATTGTTGAATGAGCAAAGGCCATTACCTCTCCTTATGTCACAGTTACAGTATCCACACAGCTACCTGACCCTGTGTCGTAACGCCCTTTGAAATCAGGGCTGAGTTTTATTTATTTTTGTATTTTCCCCCTGGATCTTTACTTGTCTTATAAATTAATAGGGGAAAAATATTTCTCATTACTGCTTTCCCCTCCCGCTCCCCGAAGGTGATTTGCAAAAAATAAGGTCATTGTCAGCATATGCCCTCCAAAAAGAAAGTAAGTTTAATTTATGCCTATTCGTTGTTTATGTCAATAGCATGAGAGATTCGGGCAGAAATAAGAGATATAAAATTAGGACAGTCTCTCTGGATCCCTTTACAATTAAAAATCACACAAAGTCTTTTTACTTGAAAGTTTTAGTTCATTGCTACTGTTAAAAAACTCTTAAGTCACGACTCCAGTCACAGTTACTGTGGGCAAGTATTCAAGACTCACCAACCTTTGCTCTTCTTTAAACTGAAGCAGGTCATTAAAATGGGGAGATGGAAGACACAGAGGAGGAACACACACACACACACACACACACACACACGCACGCACACAAGCATGCACACACACACACACACATGCGATGACAATGGGCTGCCTCTGGGACTGCTCTGCGGGCTCAGCTGGTGTTTTGTGGCCTTTGTTGGTCTTGCTCAGGGTGGAGAACTGAGGACCTTGCTGCATGGTGACATGTGACCATCCAGCTGTATGCTATTGTCGAAGAAAACAGTATAGGTGCGCTCACGTGGATCTGGTAATGAATATAATCATCACAGAGATGCATAGGCACAAATGTTTAGCATTTTATATACATTGCTATAATTATTATGATTTTTAAAAAATCAAAACCACAGATCTTTAATTTCTAGCTTTGGTATATGTCTTATCAGTCCAGAATGTTCCCTGTAAAACCTACCATTCCTTTCTGACTTCATCATCACCAAATCTAACTGCATTTACTCTGAGTACTTAGGATTCCTTTGCCTTCTATGGCATTCCTCCTATATCCCCAGATATAGTGCAAAGTCCGCCCTCTGTACTCAGACCCACGCTGTGTCTTCTCCACCCTCCCACACTGTGCTCCCAGTGCCCAGGTCCAAGAGAGTGAGCATGAGGTTGGAGGGCTGTGGATCCCAAAGGTTGGTGGGTAAGAAGATAATTCGAAGGGAAGGGAGGCCAAAGCTCAGGGACGGTCCTATAGGAATGAAAGGATACGCTGAGATTTAGTGCTGTCTTTCCTAAATCTTTGAGTATTGATCAGCTGTGTTAAGGAGAGGCGTCAGGAAGAAAGGCGAGGACCCATCTCAAGCACCACATTCGCCCTCTGGCCAAGCATTTGCACCTGGCCCCCTAAAGCCACAGACTTCTATCCTGGCTCTCCTGCAGGACACACAGGTGTTGGAGGCCTCTCTGACACCCCCACCTACTATGGGGTATGCCGAGTATGAGTATTCTACATCGATGCGCCTTTTAGGGTTAATAATAATAAGTCCATTTTGTTTGGAGCTATAGAATTTACCAAGTGTCCTCATTTAACTAATAAGCCTGTGTGGTAAGCATTATTACCATCTTTTAAAAAAACAATTTTTAATACATCGTGGTGATTTGATATGTTATACATTGTGAAAGAATCCCACCCTCCGCCCCACCCCCGCCCCCAATGCCTCACATAGGTATCTCTTTTTTTTTCCTTGGTAAGAACATTTAAGTTCTATTATCTTAGCCAATTTCGATTATACCCATTTTTGAACGAGTTAACAGGGGCTCAGCGAGGAGACGTCCCACAGCTGGCTGGTGGTCAAGCCAGAATCCTGATTCATGCCAAGAAAGCAGAGAGAGCATTGGGACGCAGAGCGGTGAACTCAGTGGTGGTGGGAGGAGGAGGGAGAAGATGCCGTGAAGGTGAAAGGAAAGAAAAGGGAAGATGGGAGCCCTGAAGTCACGCTCGTCCCCTTGCCCGCGTTTCGTGGTGCTGGACTGGGTTCATCTGGAGCTCTGTGCAGTCGGCCCAGAGCTGTCCACCGAGGTGAACTGGGCCCTGTGAGGTCTGCTCTTTCATCTCAGCAAGACTTCTTAGCTACAATTTTGAGAATCTGAAAAAAAAAATCTATCCTATTTTTGGAAATCCCTGCCTACAGTTTTTATTCTAGTCGTATTATCAAATTCTATTTATAACGAATTTGAAGGGACCATAAAAATCCAACTGTTCTGACATCTGGCATCAAATGTGGCTTCTATGAGAAATCTTAGGAAGCTTTCTTTCTCTCGGAAGAGCTAACTGGGTTCTATTGTTTTATCTTAAAGTCACCTATATAATATCCTACCATAGATTATTAAATATTGAGCTGCTCCCCTGTTCTTTTCTAATTTTAAAATAACAAAAAAGATTCATTTTGTTTTTAAATGGGATTAAAAAAATCTGTGTTTTTAAGTGACAAAATATCCTTGGCCCAATCTTAGCAGTTAGAAAACAGTTGTTCCTATGGACATTTCCTGCTTCTTGTTTTCCGTTCTTGCTTTGTGACTTCTGTGTTCAGATCACTTTTCTACAGGTGAAGCCAAGTTTACATTATTTATAATGTACTAAGTGAGTCTCTAAAGGACTAGGTCAGTGGTTCTCAAACTCTTTAGTCTTAGGATCTCTTTACCCTCTTAAAAATTTACAAGAACCCCAGAGGGTTCTTATGTGAGTTTATGTGAGGTATATGTACCAATATTTACCCCAGATAGAAATGAAAACTAAGAATATTGTGAAATATTTCTGTATAATTCATTTAAAACAGCCATAGTAGTGTTAACTGAAATAATATATTTTTAAAATAAAAAGTAACGAAACCAAACAAACAGAATTTACGAGAAGAATGGCATTGTTGTACATTTTTGCAGATGTCGTCGATGTCTGGCTTAATAGGAGACAGCTGAATTCTCATATCTGTTTCTGCATTCAGTCTGCTGCAGTATCAGAAGTTATGTAACCTCTGGAAGACTCCACTGTGAAAAAGACAAATAGCGTCTTAGTTTTACTATAAAAATAATTTTGACCCTGTGGAGCCTCTGAGAGGGTGTTAGGGACCATGACACGTTCCCCAATCACATGTTGATGATCGCTTCACTAAATCACCATGGTAAGACTTAAAGGAACCTAAGAGGTCTTTGCTAATAGGCTGGTCACACTTAAAACCATCCTAAAATATTGGTTATTTACAGGTATACTTGTAGATTGTCTTTTTGTGACTATGCTACTGAGCATTCATATATGATTTTTTTTTTGAAGGGGGTACAGTCCATCATTTACATATCATCAGAAGAGCTTAGCATTCGGAAATAAACAATATAGTGTTGTGGTTAAGAAAACAGCTTTACAAAGTGAAGAATACTGTGCACTATCATTTGCATTAAAAATAAAGTTAAGAGATGCTTTATAGACTCTCTAAAAGAATACATTAAAAAACTGGTGATAGTGGTTCTTTTTGGAGTGAGGACTGGGGAGCAGAATATATGGAGTAGAAAAGGATGGCTATCACCCATTAGTAGTTCATGATTTGTTTTTTTAAACCAGGAGAATGTATGAGTTTCTCGATTAAAATATACAGTTAGTAACAAAAGGAAAAAAAAAACCCTCTAGAATCCGAAAGATTTAGCTTAGAAGCTTAGTCAGCCACTTATTTCCTCCATAACATTAGTCTAATTATTTGACCTGTTTAATACCCATTTTTATAACCTGTAAATCGAAGTTATTGATAGTACTTACCTCGTTAAGATTAGCGTAATGGTTAACTGAAAAATAAAATAACATTTTGTTCTTGTTCCATAGAAGCATATATTTTACTTATTTTTATTTTTGATCATAATTATCATCACTATAAATCAAAGACTTGTTTTGAAAGTCAATAATCATTCTTTAATTTTCCTTTTATTGGGTGATTCTGAAGTTTCATTAGATAAATGTGGTCATGCAATTACAATTACCATCTGCCAATGAGTTGTTTAAAAGTCTAGATTATTCTATTGATTTTTGATTGCCTCTTCTTATCTTTCTGCCTAACATTGTTCATGCTAGGCATCGTCCATAATCACATTTTTATACCTCGCATGTGACCTAGGTCAACCTTAACCTGGGCCTAACTCATAGGTCCACGGTTCCTTCAGCATAAGGCGGGATCCCTAGTGCTAGTCCAGCTGGTCTGAACTGGCCTTTTGCCCTTTTTATGCCTGAGTGTTCTTCATTCTGCCCTGTTATTCCTGTATTTGGATTTGGAATCATCTATTTTAGTAAACCTCTTATTTCTTGATTATTCTGCTCAGCTAGAGTAAATTTCTAAGTTCCTACTCCTCTGATTTTGATTCTGTGTATGTTTCTGTACTGAACTCCATACTCACTTCCTGCCTAACTCAATATGTCCATGATTATTGGCTGTGTGTTTCCATCTCGTCATTTGGCTTTAATCCTTGATGGCCACTTCACAAGTGTCTGAGATTCAACTGCTACTTCTTGGTGCCTAACAGATCTAAAGATGCCTATCCCAATAATGTATAAGTTTATATGAGAAGCAAATTATTTGCTTTGACGAACAGTGGAGAACATAGAAATAGCATTCTCTGATACATGTGACACACACAGTGTACAGAGATGCATCTTAAAAGGTGACCATTTTCTACCTGGGTCATTTCACATCGTCTTCCCTCTATCTGTGTCTGCCTCTGCATCCAAATTTCCCTTTTTATAAGGACGTCAGACATAGTGGAGTAGGGTCTATACTAATGACGTCATTTAAACTTGGTTCTCTATGTAAAGACTCCAAGTCTCCAAATAAAGTTACATTCCGAGGTATGGGAGTTAAGACTCTGACATATTTACAGTTGGGGGACATAATTCTACTTTTCCTAGGCAGGACTTTTGAGATTCCGGCTACTTAAGATTATGGTCCAGAAGGGGTTGCAAGGGGTTCCAGATGGTCATGTCCTCTTAGATGCCTTCCCCTTGCAGAGGGAGGGCTGTAGAGAGAGGAGGATCACAGGGCCCAGGTAGTGTGCCTTTTAGTGACGCGTTCCATATCATAGCTTGTGTAATTATAAACTGTAGCAAACTCTGCCCCACCTTTCTCCCCAGCCAGAGTTTCAGAGTAAGCTGGGCCTATGGCCTCCTGCCAGCACCTACATCCATTCGCCTAAAGGCTTTCTCTTGCCCAAGAAGCCTGCTCTGTGCCAGGGACATGACACTCCCTAGGGAGCAGCCCTAGACCCACAACTGAGGACTGTTGGGACAGAAATGCCTCAGTTCCCTCACTCCTTGTGAGAAATAATTCTGAGGAAAGAGTAAATATGTGAATCAAGATCAAAGACTTTCCCCTCTCATTTAAAAATTTTATTAAAAGATATTTGTTGAATGTGAAAAAAATTAACACTGAATTGTCATAGATATACATTTTTTTCATAATGTATTTTATCTGTTTTTGGTCTCCTGTACATTTGAAAGTAAACTCCAAGACGATGGGGATTTGTGTCTGTTTTGTTGGCTGCTGAGTGGCCAAGTCAACCTAGGGCCTGAAGCGCACGCGAGAAGACAATGCTGTCGGGATGTGGACGATAAGACAGCAGAGGACCAGGAGGTCAGGAGGCAATATTCAAATTACCCATGATGCTGCATTTCAGCATCTTATTTTGTTTTACCATGATTTCCCTTCCTCCCAATATTATAATTATTTGAGAGCTGTTTGTACCTGGTCCATGACATTTATTGGTGTTTAAATTTCCAAAATAATGGAGCATGGGAGATACGTGGATCCACCAGGTAACTGCTCTGGCCACATACACAGCCCTCGACCTCTTCCCTGCTCTCTCCTCTTCCACACACAAGACAAGCCAATGCTTCTAATTCTTTCTCCAGGTGCCAGTAATTCATAAAGAATCGATTACCATTTTTCTATTTAAGGTGAAAACCCATCGTCCAGTCAGTTTTTACGTAACTGATTTATTTGTGCACTCTCATTTTTTTCTGTTCCTTCCCTTTTTCTCTTCTTATTTTCTAGGATTATTTTCTTCAGGTCATGTAAGCCAATCTGGTTTTAGCTCAGATAACCTATACAAGATCTGGAATTAAACTTCTCTCTCTTGAATTAATACACAATTCCTCTAGTTGCCTACCATAAGACTAGTGTGGTGATCTTGTCTACTATAGTAACACTTTTTGGGGGGGTGGGTTATATTTTCTTTGAGAAAAGGTCACCTAATTTTTAAAAATGTTATTTCATTTACCTCAGCTAGAACAGGAGGAGATTGTGGTAGATACTCGACTCCTCGTTGAATTGGTAACAAGATAATCGTAGATTTGTTAAAACTGAGACCTCATTGGTAAAGTATGGCATAGTCATTTACTGAGCATTTCTTCAAAGTCCAGTGGTTACAAAGAAATTAAAAGGACACAATGACTGCCACGGAAGAGCACAGAGGAATTGTATAACTTGAACAAAGAGTCAATTTAGTAGAGGAGGATTTAGTTGGACATGGGTGGAAAAATAATTAGATTGATTATATGGATCTTTAGATGCAAATAGAAGAGCCATTGGAACAAAGAAACCCAACTGACTGACCTATCTGGCTTTGTAGTAAACACAGGATAGCACCAGCTTTGTGAGCGTTGAAAGTGAACATTGTTCTAGTTATTTTGGCTCTTAGAAGACTTATCGCATTGTATTCATGTTATAGCCTCTCAACATTTTCAAATTATCAATAGAGTTTTTTAGATGCTTTTGAGAAATTTTCGTCCATTTTCACACATTCTGGATGTGTGTGTGTGGTTATTCTTTTGTTCATTTGTTTGACTTTCTATAGAATTCTCTCTTCTAATTGTTTGTAAGTTAACATGATGTGGAGATTATTGAATTTTATTTCCAGTTAAGTCTTTTCTTTTTTATCAGCAAATCGATTTCACAAATACTATATCTGTATAATAAAGTCATCTTAACGTTAGAAAGGTTACTCTGCCTCTACTATAAATATTATTAATATTTAGCCCCTTCGCTGAAGATTTTTTAGTTTACTATTGAGGAAACAGTAGATGAAAAAGTTTTTTATCCTCTACTCATAATCTGATAGAAATCATAACTAATTCATCAAATGGCTCATGTGTTCAAGAAATGTTTATTGAGCACATACTCTGTGCCATGCACCACTTTCACTGTAAGTGCAGAGCACTAAATGAAATAGAAATTTTTTCTTGCAGTTCACGTATTCCAATGAGATGGGATTGACAGTAGATAAGTTAAGAATGTTAGAGATAGTGACTTATTATATATTTGTGTGACAGAAATCTTAATGTAGAAATAGTTCAAATAGTCTATATTAGTTATCTATTGTTGTAGAACTTACCCTCGAAATTTAGCAGCTTAAAACAATAAATGTCTATTATCTCACCCACTTTCCACTAGTCAGGGATCCAGGATCAGCTTAGCTAATGGTTTAGCTCAGGCTCTCTCATGAGGTTGCGTCAAGACATCGGCCAAAGCTGCACCTAACTAAAGGCTGACTAGGGTTGAAGCATTGCTTTCAGGGTAGTGGACTCCTATGGCTGGCAAGTTAGTTCTGGTCCTTGTCAGTGGCCTCAACTTTTCACCACATGGACCTCTCCGCAGGGCTGTTTGAGTGTTCTCACAACATGGAGGCTGGCTTCCCTCCCAGGGAGTGATCCAAGAGAAAGAGGCAGAAGCCACATGTCCTTTAAGACATATCTTCAAAGTCACATATCTTCACTTCTGCCATATTCTGTTAGAACTGACTCACTCAATCAAGAGGAGGGGAATTAGGCTTTACCTCTTGAAGGGGAGATATCAAAGAATTTGGAGATATTTTTTAAAATCACCATAATTACTCTAATACTTTTAAGAACAAATTAAACAAATGAAATGGTATGTTTCAGAGATACTGCAAGATGAGTTATGCCTTGTTTTATACACATTGTTTATTAGTACATACTGCCTTATTTTACAGCTGTTGTATTTTTATTGTTTATTAGTATTATTTTTGGACAAAAAAAATCATTGAAAATTTAGCTTTTTTGAGCTTTATTCTTTCCTTATTGATCTGGTTGCTTTGCTACTATGGTGTCAACACTGTTTAGGGTTCCATTAATGAAACCATTTAAGCCATTTAAACATTTCCTGTATTAGCTGATGAATTTTAGATTTTATTGCTACTTCACGTTTGTATTGAACATGACTTGTCTAAATGACTGGCAGACTCAAATTACGTGGCCCAGGAATAAAATTAGATTCCTTTTGATTCTCAAACAAGTTACTTTTGGTGGGGCATCTGCAGTCTATAGAAGCATACGTAGCTCCTGTGTAAGAACCCATTTAGGCTTATCTGTATATAAATGCTGTATGATGGGATGAAAATTTAAAATCGTGGTCAGCTATAGTTTAACCCGGAAACCTAGTGAGTCATTGCACATGGTTATTCAGGGGATATAAACAGTATATAGAGAAACAAGGATGAAGAAGTAATTCTTTGGCTTCTTGGCTATCATGTTTGCGTGTTTGACTGGGACACATGACAGTCTCCCCCTCTGTGACCCATGTGTGATGATAGTTCAGGGCTTAGCTCTTAATGACTGGAATGGTAAATTTGGAATTCGTCAAGTTTTCTCCATGACTTTGGAATTCATTGAACTTTTCTCCATGACTATACTTCCCCGCTTGGGCAGTCTTCCATGCGGAGCCTTTAAAAGTATGGTAGCTCTACGGGAGACTGACAGTGATTTAGCCTCTGGACCTTTGAAGATAAAGGACTCTTGCCAACTATATAAGGCCCCCTTTTACAGAAGAGAATGCTTTTAAGTTCCTCAGTAAATTAATTAGTAACCAAAGATGATACCATTCTTTGAATTGCTCCCACTTTTACAGCAAACAACTGCAGAAACAAATGCCATCAGAAGAAAAAAAAACAGGGAAAAAATTATATAAAAGATAATCAGTCAAATGTCAGACTTTGTCAGTTATGTGGAGATTTCATCTCTATTTCTAGATCCTGCCCTAAACAGAAAAAGCTTTTGATGGAGCCGGATGTTAAACAGAAAAGGGATCCCAGGAGACACACTTCTTCTCCCATTGTGCTCCTGGGGAATTTAGCATCTTGAATCTCTGAGACATATCTAGTTGTACAGAGATGCGGACAGAGGTGATAGAAGCTCATTGACTCAGAAAGGCGTATTTTATACACTGAGTGCAAAAAACAAATCAACTCCTGATTAAAACCATACTTGTATCTGAAATTTTTTCTGGTAGGAAGAGGTAAACCTCAGCTGTATTTATGCTGATTTTTAAACAATGCTAAGCAGGGTTGCCACAGTTACATTTATGATGACATAGAGCTGAGAAAGACTTTATAGATGGTTTGGTTCTGGCCCCAGAGAGATGAAATGACTTGGTGAATCATTACTTGGTAAAGGGATGTGGGCAGAGCAGAGCTAGTACTAGAATCCTCCAGTACCTTTTTTTTTTTTTCCCCTGGGAAAACAAAAGCCCCAATTTTGGGACTTTGAGTGAAGTGTAATTAAATTAGAGGTCATTTTGTGGATACGTTTTCATCTGAGAAAAAGAAGGGGGGATAAGAGCCACAGAAATAAAGAGAATATAAATTGTAAAAAAATAATCCAGTGAAATTAATCTTTAAACAATGTTGGCCTGTGAGACCTCCTGGGGGGTGGGGGCGGCGGGGAAGGCAAAGTGAGGGGAGCTGAAAGTGAGTTCATACCTTGGGTCCTAAATGAAAATCGAGACTCCTCACTTCACTCCAGATGATGTTTCTTTCTTGGGGAGCCAGAGTTGGCATATGATCACTGGGAATAGTAATAAGTGCTTCTCCGTGCCTTTAATATTTTTACTTCTTTTATTTTAAGACTGATATAAGTGAAACCCTCAGTTTGACAAGCAAAGTATGATTTGCTATCATTGCATTATTAATAGCTTCTGACAAATCACGTATGTTCATTCTTTGTGAAAATTGATAAACAATATACGTGATCCTGAATCTCGTCCTTTCTCTCCCCTTATCACTATTCCATTTCCCATTTTGAAAGCCGATGTCAGCAACTGAGGCTCTACAACCATGGTGAGCCCTG
>NW_011888859.1:3230687-3247904 GCF_000151845.1 Pteropus vampyrus | reverse complement strand
CTGAAACTCTTGGTATTGTATTTACTTGTTTGGTGAGTATGAGTCCCACAAAGTTAAATTGAAACTGTAAGAACTACTGGTGTAAATGACATTCTGTTCTCTTTGGACACTCTGCACCTCGATAGCTGGGACAAAAAGTATAAATCTGTGGGGGGAACCTGGGTTTGATCATTCCTTCTTTATTTATAGCAAGTGCCATTGTTAACTATTTTAGCACTTTTGTGAGCATTGCCTCATATAAGGACTCTTCAAAACTAGAGCTATGAATTCTAGAAAATGGGATTTAACAGGGTCAATGCTTCTCTTTTGTGTTAAAAAGTTTAATCAACTTCTCCAAGTCTGATTTGAAATAGCTGAGGTTTTTGAACATTTACCCATTTGACATTGATCTCTGAGTTACATATAGGGCTCAGTAAAAAAAAAAAAAAAAAAAAAAAAAGCCAAATATCGGCTTTCTTACTGTAGGATGACTTCATTATTGTGACTGAATGATCAAAAGAATTAGAATAAGTAGGGCAGCACTTGTGAGACTTAAGAAAACAAACAAAAATTGAGGACCTAACTATCTGAGTTATCTGATGGCAAACTTGGAAGATAACTATACTACTGTGGTGTGAAATATTCAAACCAAATGGAATTAAATGAAAGACAAGGTCATCAGCAGCCTGGATAATTTAGTTAACCGATGACTTTGCAGCGGGTTAATGTCATAGATAAGAATGCTTATCATTCAAGATAAAAGATATAACGTAAGAGACATACGTGAGGCAATTATATGTGAAGGAAATATTACGTAATTTCGAGTGTTCTGAAAATAGTAAAAAAGCAGTGTGATGGGAAGAAAATGATAATCTTAGATTGTGAGAAAAGTTTAATATTTGAAGCATCTTGCTTTATTTAACATTTTTCCTTTCATTTTGGAAAATATTGTTTTGGACTACAGAAGGCAAGTGGGTCCTTACAGATTAATAATTTATTTGAAAGTTCACTTATTTTGCTAAGCCTGTGTTTATCAAAAACAAAACAAAACAAAACAAAACAAAAAAAAACTGTAGTCATAACCACTAATCCAAAATGCTTCATCTGTTGTTTTCGAATAAAAAAAATTAATAAAATACAGACTGGCTCAAAAGGTGAATATCACATTAATCCTTAAAACCCCTTTGTCTGGGTTTGCCAGAGGACTTTCCTCTGACTAAAAATTACAGAAGAAAATAACCCTCGACGAAAACGCATGATGCCCTTGACTTATAAAGGGTACTCGGCAAGTATTCTGAATCCTCCTTGTGCCCAGTTTAGTGCATTACAAGTACTGAATAAGCATTTCACTAATTACATAAATGACCTAAATGTGCAAGGAGACCCAAAGCCAGAAAGAAGGAGCTAGAAAGAGAAATATAGGAGACCTGGTCTTTGGTATCAGTTCTACAAGTTCAATGCAATTTAAAAAAGGATTTATTCAGCTCCTTGTTATGTGTCAGGAACTGTGGTAAACATCAGGATGCCAAAGACGTCTGCTTCTGAAGAAGATGGCACAGCCGCAGGCATGCGCACGGCATGCACCCGTAACAGTACAGCTACCGATTACAGCTTGCAGAGAAGAAAACTTAGCAAAGCTACAAATGAGCATTTGTATCCACTTTAATTTCCAAAGCTATTTACTAAGATTCTGCCTTTATTATATGCCATTAGCGACTTTGGATGTCTTCAAGTTTGCCTTTCAGACAGGGGAGGCAGGCCTCCCTAAAACTTTCACATGCTAACAGCTGTAATTAAGGTAGGAGGCCTTATTTAAATAGTAATTAGCCTTCAGGACTTGAAGTGTAAACAACGCTAATTCATTTAGATACTTAATTGGTCTTCGGTTTGGAGATCTTAGCATGGCCTTCCTCTTTAACTATGAGGTATTTATGTACAGACTACAGACAGTGTATTGACTCGGTGGGATGAAATTTTGCAAACTCTTGCTTGATTCCCAGAATTTTAGCTTTTGATTCTCCAGTAATGATTAATGCAAATGCATTTGAGAACACTGTGAAAACATCAAATAAAATTCTATGGCAAAATCATTAACACTTGACCTTTCTTCATAATTATAGGGACCATCTGGTCCAATTTATTCATGTTATTCTCATGTAAGTATTGATAGATCTTCTTTCATACTTGGAATACCTTGGTTTGGAGATAAATTATGTGGTCACTCTAATCACAATAAAAAATGACAACATACGGTGATTGCTGTTACTAAAGATGTGGGGAAAGATTGGTCACTTTTTTCAGTGGAACCAGTGACAAATGTCAGGGTCCTTCTTCCTGCTTACTGTCATAAAGATGTTTAACGATTGATGCTATTAAGTTTAAAAGGTCATTTTTCTTTTTTTAAGAACAACTACTCTACCAGAAATTTCGTCATTGCCTATGCTAAGTTTCCTGGTCTGCCAATAACTTGCTCAAAAAAAGTCATTGTATTTGATAACTGCATATCTCTCTGTTGTTGTGGTTCCTCAGTCCTATAGATAAGTCACATGGAAGGTGGGTCTGATGTTTTATTTTGTAAAATATGTTTCTTCTTGTTTACTCTGGCTCATCACACTATACAACAGATGCTTGGGGTTGCTGCTAGCCATCTTTCCAACATGTGCATCTAAACAGGCCTGTACAAAGAGTACATATCACAAAAATTCGACAAATATTTAATGAGCGCTGTGGCTGGCACATCGGAAGCATTCACAAATATTTATTGAATGAATAAATACCAGTCACACTTTCGAATCTGTACTAGGTGCTACCAGGTAGGTGGTAGAAACAGGGAGAGAAGAGAAAGCTCTAGATCAGGTAGAGTCTGTCTTCAAGGGGTTAACAGTCTCTAAGGGATGATGTAAATAAATAGCCATAATTGAACTTAAAAATCATTAATAAGTGACAAAAGAATCTTTATGAGTTGGAGGTAAAGCTCACTGGGGCTGGGGAGGGGACGCAGAGAGGGTTTGAAAGAGGAGAGGTCAATATTTGAATTTAGGCTTTTCCCACAGATCAGGGGTAACTCTGGTCCAGATTGAGTTCTTTGAATGTGGAAGGGCCCTTCTCCCGTCATTTGCTGAAATTGTGCAAACGCTGCTTTTTTTTTTTCTTTCTTTTTTTTTTTTTTGGCTAAGAACTTCCCTTCACGATTGATGACTAAATCCAAATGAGCATTAGCTCACTTTGCGAATATAAATACTATTATACGGCAATGTATAACGCTAAAAGCTACTCACTTATTATGATTCATTCTGGTGGCGAAGTTGAGATACTGCAGTGAGTTAAAGATTAAGAGAGTGAGTTAAATTGCCACTCTGTCACCCAAAATATTAAGTAAAATAATTTTACCTTAAAAAAATTAAAATCAGGAAGGCTTAATTGCACAGCAATAGTGATACAAAGCATTAAAGACGAACAGAACACGAAGATCCTCCTGTGTGTCTGCGCGTACGGTCGCTCTCATCGAGACAGACTGACTGTTCTGCTCTGCTACCAACAGGACCCGGGCCTCGCGGGAGCCAGCGGGCTCCCGGGGATGCGCGCACCGTCTCCAACCCGCTCCTCGAAAAGGAAAGTGCGGCCCGGGACGCTCCGGGCGTGTGCGCCTAGGGCCTGGAGAGAGAAAGTAACGCGAGTCGCCCGTTTCGGGCGGACCCACCCCCTCCCACGAGTTTCGCTAGGTCGTCGGCCCCGCCCCCTCTTTTATTCCGGGAGCAGCGACCCGAGCTGAACTTTGTAACCCGAGCGCTCCGGCTCTGCCCGGCTGCCTGCCCCGGAGCTGCCTAGAGGGAGGCGCCGGAGGTGGGACCTGCGGGCGGGAGCGCTCGCCGACGGCCGCGCGCGCGGAGCGGGGGCCCGGGAGAGCACGCCGCGACCAGCGGGCGCCGGGGCGGGAGCGGCGGTGCGGAGGGGCGGCTGCGAGCGGCCGAGCCGAGGCCAAGGGCTCTGGGGTGTCGCAGCCCCGAGTCCCCGCAGCTGCGATCGCTCAGGAGCCGCAGCAGTATCGGGCTCCCTGCGGCGGCGGCGGGAGGAGGAGGAGGAGGAGGAGCTGCAGCTGGACGGTGGCAGCTGGAGGAGGAGCCGCACGCTGTCCCGTGTGCCGGGAGAGGGCCGCGCCGTTCCCGCTGAGCCGCGCCGGGTGACCCGCTGACCGCGGCCATGCAGCCTTGACGGGGCGCTCGGGCGCGCGGGGACAGCCGCGGGGCGCGCCCTCCCGGGAGCACGGCGGGGGCAGGCAGCAGGACTTTACCTCCGCCTCTAGCCCAGCTCGGAGTGAAGCCATTTACCATGGAACCCGTGACCAAGTGGAGCCCTAAACAAGTGGTGGACTGGACGAGAGGTGAGCGGGCCCGGGGTCGCGGCGTCTCCAGCCCGGGGGAGGGGGCGCACGGGGGCACAGGGCAGGGGGTGCTCAGCTCCTTCTGCGGGCGAGAAGCATTTGAGAGCGCAGCGCGGTGACAATGCAAACTTCTTCCGAGGGGCCTGTGCGCCCCTAGCTCTTGTGCCTGTTTCTGGGGGTGCGGGTTGTGGCAAGCCGAGGGGAGCCCCATCTTTCAACCAGGGAGTAGCGATGGCCTCTCTAGGGAGGCCGAGGCTTGGGGGTGCCGGTGTCGGGACGTGGGGGCGCCCTCCCTGCCTTGCCTGGGTGCGGTGCCCGAGCCCCGGCTGCCTGTCATGGAGCGCAGAGGCACCAGGCGCCTTTGTGTGGGTGACTCCCCTCCGACCTCATACAGATGCCGCCTGCCCGGAGCGGTAGCCCTCATGGCGGGGCGGTCGGACAGGTAAAAGGAGACTCTGGCGACTCGCCGAGCCTCTGTTTTCTTTGGAGAAGGAGAGAGGGCGGCACAAGAGCCAAACATTGAAGCTTTTCGCGCCCGCGAGAATCCTTGAGCCAGGCTCCCCGGGGCTCGGTGACTTTTTGCTCCGGAGGGCGGCAGCACCCCCGGTGGCGCTGCATTTTTAGGCCACATTGAAACTCTGGGAAGAAGAAATCTGTTTTGAACCGCTGTCCTGAGTTATGCCGTATTTGGGATGAAAAGCAGTGAGATGGGGTGGTAATGGGTGACTGAGCAGGGGAAGAAGCTTGTACCCTGAGCCGTCGCAATTACTTTTTACTGTTTACCAAGATTTCGAGGGAGAGGACACAGAAGTTCCTGAAGCCTCTTCGTACTATTCCAAGGGAACGAAGTCCACCAAGAACAACCAATATTTCATGCCCTCTCCGCCCCCGCCCCCCGCCCCCCCCCCCCCCCAGCTCACATCTCTGTTTCAAGTTACTGTTTTTGTGTTCTGTCTGCTCTTCCAGGTGAGGAATGATGTCCTTTCTCAATAATAACTAGAATTATATAGCGCTTTACAGTTTGCTAAAGAGCTCTCTCTCTGTTATTGCTCTTGGTCATCACAGTAAGCCTGTGAGGTAGGTGATACTGATAAGGTGAGGTCATCTTTCAAACTGTCTCACCCATGGCTGGGGCATCATGAGCACCGATCATCTGTCTCTGCATCTCATTTCTCTTGCCTGTTACACGTAGACCACGTGGAGTGGGACATGTGGGAGGTGTCAGTGGGGCATATCTGACCATTTCCGGCACTCTCTCCTGAGAAGAGGTTGGTCCCGTGACCAAAATCTCCTGGGCTCTTATTTAAAATGAAGATGAAAACAACAAGTACTTGTACATTGAGTAAAAAGTGAACAGCATCATCAATGCTTGGTACAAAACATTAACTTAAAAGCTGTAAATACCCAGACCCTATTTTGAAATGGGGTTTGTTCCCCCATTCAAGATACTGCCATGTTTCCTATCTAGTGACTTGACCAGACTGAGTTGGTTGATCTATTTTACCTGTCTGTCCATCATAGAGAAACCTAAAAAATTGATAATTTCAGCAGTCTTTGACCTTGAGAGCTGCTCTGTCCAGTATAATAGTAGCCACAGGTGGCTCTGAGCCCTCGAAATGTGGCTAGTCAGAACTGTGATGTTCTGTAAGTGTAAAGTACGTGTGGCATGTACATGTGAACTATTCCATTAGTAAATTTTCATACTGGCTACATGTTGACACGATAGTATTTTTTTTTTTTTTGGCATATTGAGTTAAATAAAATTTATTACTAAAATTAACTTGTTTATGTTTACCTTCTTAAATGTGGCTCCTAAAAGAATAGAAAATTACACACGTGGCACACATTCGTGCCTTACGTATCTACTGCACAGTGTTGCTCCCCAGTAGAGAAAGGGTTACAACTTATCACCCTGGCTTTCTTGAGCCTCTGCCAGCCTACTTGATAATGTACAACCAGAAAAATGGTAACAGGCACACAAGAAGATTATGGAGTGAGATCTTCACACTCTCGAGATTTGTCTTGTTGTTGTTGTTGTTTTTTTTTTTTGAGTCCCTCTTGGGATTGAGAGAGAAGTGTAAATTCATATCCTGTTATGTTTGTTTAGCATTTAAAAGGAAGAGCTGATTCAAATGTTTTCGAGATCCAATTGCCTGGACATTGTGACTTGGTTGACATTGCTTTCATCCAGGGAAAGTTTCCTCCCGACCTGACAGCCACTGGGTGGTTCAGTGTCTTGGCGCCTTGAGCATAGGATACTGATCGGGTTACATACCTGTGGTTAGCACGTGGCAGCTTTATACAGAAGGCTTGTGCCCTTTTGGACCCTTAAGTACAGCCTCCTAGAGTGACCTGGACACATTCTGTGTTTGAATCTAGAAAAGATAAAAGGAGAAAGTATGTGGCTAACTCTTAGATGACAAGAGGCTACATACTCCCAAATTGCATGATACATTACTTGAATATTTCTCATAGTAACAATGTGAAAGTATTGACTTTTTAATTAATTACTGACACAGGCAAACATGTTTGCTTATAGGACTATTTTTAGCTGTCTTTGCTAACGTCTCTACCCAACCCCTATTTTATAAATATATCTTACTGATAAGCAGCTCTTCGTGTAGACTTTGCCACTCTTGGTATCCCGTGAGTGTAGCTATCGTTAGGAGCACTGTAGAGAGCCTGCGATTTAGGACAATCTAAGTCTGACCACAGTCTACAGCTTTCTCTCCTATTAACGTTGTTTGGTGGCCGCATGCATTAGGAGAAAGGTCGACGTCTACAGAATGAATTAATTTGGCTTTTATTATTATTTATTTTTATTGATCTTTAGCTGTACTGTCATCAATTTATCATCATCTTCGTAGCTCCTCACTAAATGTTAACAATGTTTCAGGCGTGGGTTTAAGCATTGTACAAGTATTAGCTCATTTAATATGCATAACTACCCTTTAGGTAGGAACTATTATTTCCATTTTGCAGTTGAGGAAACTGAGGCACAGAAAGGTTAAGTACCTAGACTGCAGCTGGGAAGTGACAGAGCAGCGTTTGACCCCAGGAGGGTTTGGCTTCACTCCATTCCATCTTAGGAGGTTCTTGCCTGGGTCATGCCTGGAAGACTCCGAGGATCTTCACATTGATGAGGTGACCTCCGGGATGATTAACACCACGTGCTAGTTGGGGAGAGCCGTCTGGTATATATGTGTCTTATCCTACATATTTGATATATGTCAGGAAAGGTATTTGTAAGTCAAATTAATTCCTGGTTCATGGCACCTTGCCTTTCAGATAATTCAGTAAAGGCTTTTGCAAAGCAGATGATCTTTTATAATGCGTATCAGAGAAGAGTAGGGTCAGCTGCACATAACAGAAAATCCAGTTTACAGTTGGTTAACCAAACGGGAGTGTTGATTTTTCTTGTAAAAGAAGTCTGGAGATAGGGAATCCAGGACTATATGGGGCTCCGTGGTACTGTCAGGGCCCCAGGCTCCTTCTGCCAACCTGTTCGGCCATTCTGAGCACGGGGCATAAATGCCTCAAGGCAAGATAGCGGCTCCACCTCCAGGATCACGTTCCTGTTCCCAGCAGGAGAAGGGAGACCTAGAGAAGACAAAAGCCTCTTCCTTTAGAGAGTTCTTCTAGAAGCTCCATCACGTGATGACTTGGCTTAAATCTTAGTTGCTAGAACTGTCACATGGCCACTTCCCGCTACAAGGAGGCTGGTCACTGTCGTTTTGGTTTTTTAGGACCCTGAATAAAATTAGCATACAGTAAGGAAGAAGGGGAGAGTAGATATTGGTCCGCAGCCAGTAGTGTTTGACACACAGTAATTTACAGGTACCGATATTCATAGATTACTTCTCAAAGTTAGACACATATCACAACGTCCCACTTATCCTGAGCCTCTGGGTCAGCCCTGTTTTAGAAATTGTGTTCTATTTTCCTTCTCAGGTCCAAACCTTAACTTAGATGTGGTCTCATATTGTAAAATGCAGCCACCCACGTTTGTGTTTCTACTTCCAGGCCATGGGTGGGTTGGGGGGGTGGCGGTGTTTCAACGAGGAGGGCCACTGGTTTGTCTGAGCAGCCCAGTCCCTCCTGCCTTCGGTCATCGATTGTCTGGAATGGGCAGGCTCTCCATAAGTGTGTTGCTGAGTGAGTGCATCTATACAACTAGCTGTAATCCCAGAATAGAAGTCTTTCAGACCGGCTTCTGGCGCTGCTAACGTGAGCGCCATTTCCCCATCACCGACAAGAGTAAAGGCCTGAGCCTGTGGGACTCGGGGTGTTTGCCCCTTCTCCGTAATCTGGTCACGGGCGTTGTGTTTCCCTGTCATGTGTGTTACTGCGTGGACGTCAGCAGTCTTAAAGTGCCTCACCGTTTGGTCATGGAGGGGCTAGAATTTGCATAGAAACTACAGAGATCAGTACATTGCAGGTCAGTTGTTCTTAGGCCCTTCCTGCCATCGTCCTAATGGAGGCCTTCTTTCTGTAATCCTGAATGCAGTCAGGTTACACATTTTCCTTTCCCCGTTCTAGTCACCGACAAAGGGAGGTCTTTTCCTTTTTCAGTCGTAGATCTGCCCTTCGGCCCTAGGTCAAGATCTCTTCTTTTTATCCTGCTCTCTTCTCCGTTCTGTTCTCTCTCCTGGACTTCATCTATGGAGATTTCTTAATCGTAATAATTGAAAAACATTCACTGAAGCACGTATTACGTGTCAGACACTGGGCTAAGTGCTTCGTTTAGACTTCTTCATGCGATCCTCAGAAAACCCAGTGAGGTGTACCAGGTGTACCAGCTATTATGAGCCCATGTGAAAAACAAAGACACCAAAGCAGAGGGAATGAGAGAGAGCAAGGTGTGTGTGTGTGTGTGTGTGTGTCGGGGGAGGAGGATGTGCTCAGGGTTCCCCATTTGTAAGCAGTGTTGTTCTCAGATGCTCTTCTTCCCTCCATCACTCCCCTGCTTGGGCCTGTACCAGGCAGTAGAGCGTAGAGGTGAGAGTGTGGGCTCTGGCCTCAGACTCAGTTCCACCCCTGACTGTGTGATCTTTGTAAGCTCTCAATAAATTACCTCTCTTTGTTTTTATTGCTTCCTCTCTTTTATCCCATAGCTTCAGGACATCAATTATTCCTTCCAGGCAGTCAGGTCCGTCATGTTGAAGAGATCTCCCCGATGTTGCCCGCTGCTCTGGTCAAGAAGGTTCTGGGGTAGCTGAGTAACAAATGGCCTCTTGCCAATATCATGAACCTTCTTTGGGTATATTTAAACTGTATTTTCTTAACTTTTTTTCTTGTTGTAGCTGGACTTCCAGTGAGCATAGCATTAGGACTGGTTCTTGCTGTCTACTGCTGACTCCTGTCTGGCCCCTGGTCCACGAATGGGCATCTGTGTCACCCGGCAGATAGACATCCAGAATCACAGGCCTGCCGAATCAGGATCTGCATTTTAGCTGGATCTCGGGTGATCGGTGTGCTCATTACTGCTTCAGAAGCACTGCTGTAGCACGCAGCTGCAAACACGTTTTCATGCTTTGTCGGCAGGTCCTGCTATCTGATCTGATGTGGCCTCAGTCTATTTTATTTAAGTTCTCCAGTGATGACACTTAATTTGAAGATGCTTGGCTTGGCCACTAATTAAGCAAAAAGGCAATCTTAGGGTGTGTGCTTGTATTTATAAGCACCACCTAGCAACAGCGTTAGGGAATTCTCAGCCAACTAACTGAGACATTTCCTCTGAGATTCCTTACATCTTTTTTTTTTTTCCCCTTGGGACTTGAAGCTTTCCCATAACAACATTCATTCATTCATTCATTCATTCATTCATTTTTAAAGACATGTGGTAAGAAGGCTGTTGTATGGGGGGCCTGGGCACTGCAGTTGAGGTTTGACACAGGATCCGCAGGTGGACTGGAGGATGGGTTGGGCGTTTGGCTAGTCACACCCTCTTACAGTCTGACTACATGGGGTTCGACAACGTTTTCATCGTTGATGGAAGATGATCCTGAATGTCATTTCAGGAATAAATAACCAGGGCCTTTCTCAAAATTTGAATGTATGGGTCGTACTGAGGCCAGGCGTCTCAGTTCTGTGTCCTTGGAGACTGGGACGTGACCTCTTCATGCCCAGGCCTCACCTGTATGCCTCCCTTTTGTGATCACGTGGTTGCGTAGAGCTGCGAGGACCTCTCTTTTCTGTCCCACCACTTCCATGTCACCGTCTCGATTTTTGACCTCTCCTGGCCTGTTGTGTTCTGGCTCTGGGACATTTGTGTTCTCACCTTGCTTTGCTTCTTTACTCTCATTTTGTGTTATTTCTGGAGTTACCACCACTGGCTTAGCTAGCTGTCATGTAGGTTTTTAATGAATAAAGCAAGTTTTATAGACACGAGCTCTGCAGAGGTCTTCTGTGGTTGTTCCCTTCACAAGCCCAAGACGTGCAGAGCAAAGGTGCATCTTGTTGCAGATGAAGAAATTGAGGCTTGGGAGGTTAAATGAACTGTCCAAGGTCAAAGGCCTGGGATTGGGGCGAGACTCCTCCGTCCAGCCCCTGGTTCTGCCTCTGGCCAAGGTGGGTACATTCAGTTTTCTCCTAATCGGCAGGAAGGGGCGACTTCAAAGAACTTGTCACTTCTGTGTTTCTTTATGATCTCTTCAGGATTTACATTCACGAGGCACGTACCTTTTCTTTCTTTCATTTCTTTTTTAAAATTACACAGCTTAAGCAGGACCCTACATGTTCTGGATCTGACTTTTTAGCATTCGAGGTACTTACTGCCGGTTATTAGTTTTTATTGCAGTTGGTTGGGTTTTATCGTTTCAGAATGCAGCTCAGTGATGGAATGGATCATTTCTTTTTTAAGTCTCTTAATCTAATTTTTATCTTTATTTTGAGCATCATGTCGCAGAGTTTTTTTGTCTGATACAATTAATTTCTGTTTGGTAGAAACACACACACCCACACAAATACATTGAACTTTCTTAAACAATATCTGCCATTTTTATGGCCCTGTTTCCTGCTTGCCTTTGAATCTTCACAACTCCTTCATTTTGACTGCTTTGGGGGAGAAGGTCAGGCAGAGATAGTGATCGATACATACATAGGCTTTGGAATAAACTAGAACTGGATTCAAATTCTCTATCTGACACTAAATGTTTCAAAACCTTGGGTAAATTATCTTCTCCAAGCCTGCCTTAGTTTTCCCATCTATAAAATGGTATCGATAATAACCAACTCACAGGATTTTAGTTAGAATTAAAAGAGGTAATATAGAGACAGCACTTTGCATAATGCACAGCATATAAATGTTAACAAACTAATTATTGGCTAATTCATAATAACTTCAAGCTAATATATAATTGGATTATTTGTGCTTAAATATTTCATGTTGTTTCGGCTGATCGTCACCTTTCACGTGCTTACTAAAAATTTAAGATGATTCTATCCTTCTTTAATTAGTATATAGGTGGTAAGTTAAATCAGCTCCATTTTCTGTGTTTCTCAGTGTTTGACACTTTCTTCTCCTTCCTCTGAGGACCCTGTTTGTCTTACATGACGGTGGGGTCCCAGAGGGGTATAATGGTGGCTCTCTTGGAGAGGGCTTAGGAGGAATACTTAGGTTGAAGACAGATTCCACCCTGTGGTTGGAAGAGAGTTTCATTCAGTCACCAAATAGTTCCTGAGGACTTACTAAGTTCCAGGTGTCATTCTAGGTGTTAGAAATCCAGCTGTGTTCTAGGTAACGGGGTCCACCTGGGTCCCTGCTTTCATACGGTAGATGCGGGGATGAAAAACAACAATCATAACACAACAACCACTACAACAAAACTGGTGAACAGGAAAATATCCACTACTGATAAGTGCAAAGAGGAAACTGAAGCAGAGATGTGAAGGTGAGTGACTGGGGGTGGGGACGACTTCTGTGGAGGGCATCATCAGGGAAGTCTCTCCGAGCAGACGACATTGAGGCATGAATGACAAGATGGAACCAGCCATTGGAAAATTAGGGGAAGAGCATCGTAGGCAGAAGGAACAGCTAGTGCAAAGGCCTGAGGTGCAAATGAGCTTGGAGCGTCTGCGGGAAGGACGTGGGACTCGGGGAGGGTAAGGACAGTGGAGCGGTGGGGGGTGGGGCTGAGGAGAGAGAGACACGCAGAGGCCGCATCACGCAACGGCTTCTAAGTTTTGTTCAGGTGTTTGCAATTTTTTTCGAGTTGTTTTGGAAAGCAGGGGAATGACATGATCTAATTTGGATTCCTGGGGCAGAAATAAATACTTCCAGCTGGAAGGCATCGCAGGGTTCTGAAGATGATGGTATCTTGGACGAAGGTATTGGTGCGTCCAGCATTTGAAAAGCCAAGTTCTAGGTACAGTTGGTTCATTGATAGCGTCACATCCCATTCATTTTGAAATTATATTTGAAGTGGGGGTGGATATAGTTGTATACACATTTCTTTCCCTGGCAGGTTAAGAGCCCTCCCCTCATCCTGATTCTTCTCTCGTCATTTAAAATGGAGAGCAGCAATCTGTCTTTCTGCATTCACACGCTTTGTTCGCATTGTTGTTCTTTGCTGGCACGTTTTGCTGGGAGCTACGGTTTCTGAAGCTGTTTATTCATCTATGAATAGGGTTTTTGTGAAAGTGGACTTAGCCTAGTTTGTTTTCTTTGACATCAAATAGCTGATTGAACAGTTTTTAAACCTGGGATCAGAAGGGCAAATGCAGTAGTATTTATCAGAGCAAACAAGCTCCTCAGAATGCAGTCAGTAGGTTGAAAAAATTGGAAAGCTTTCTGTATGAAAACTTAAAAAAAATTGGAGTCAAAGGAACTGATAGATCTGATTTAAAATATTTTACTCCACTGACACTCTTAATTTGGCTTTAGAAAATAGAGCCATTTTTGTTTGTATAGATGGTATTTTATGAAATTTTCAACAGATAAGAGTTGAACCCATGTTTTAAATCCATTTCCACTTCTCAACAGAGGAGGACGGAGTGGGAGGCAGTCTTAGAATCACCTGGAAGCTTTCTCTCACTACATACACCTAGTCTCCCCCAAACCCCCTCCTTTAAGGATAATATCTGTCAGCCCTTTTAGAGGAAAACCCCTGCATGTTATCCATCAGCAAAGGCCATGATGATGATAATCTGAATCATGCTTTCCTGAGGAAAACCTTTTTAGTGAAAGGAAACGTTCTATTTCCTCTTTTCAGAGATTTGCAGCTCGGGGGAAATTCAGTGCTTTTGGGTTTAGGAGTGGATGTGTGTGTGTGTGTGTGTGTGTGTGTGTGTGTGTGTATGCCTGTCTCTGTGTCCAGCTTTAACCTGTGTTAATTGAATACATTTTTATGCTCTCAGATTAATTTCACATTATTGCATCTTAAGGACTACCCGGAGCATGATCTTTGAGATAGAGGAAAGCTAGCTGACTGTGTAGAGTGGACCAGACTTCACGTCATGAACGTAACACCTGTTGAAATTGTCAGCACCGTTTTAACATGAATTCCAGTTCGAGTCTTAAACTAACCATGAGCAGATGATATGACTGTGAGTAGCATTTGTGAAAATGACTGACTACACTAAAGCCCCAAATTGTTCATAATAAGTATTTAAAAAGCCATAAATATTCTTTGCTAGCAAGACGTCTGGAGAGT
Source organism: Pteropus vampyrus (assembly GCF_000151845.1). Taxonomy (NCBI): domain Eukaryota; kingdom Metazoa; phylum Chordata; class Mammalia; order Chiroptera; family Pteropodidae; genus Pteropus; species Pteropus vampyrus. The sequence continues at coordinate 3,233,891 of NW_011888859.1, read as the reverse complement.
GGCATATGGTATGAAGTGGTTTGGCTGTAAGTACCCCTAGGCCAAGTTGAAGAATCTTATAAAAAGCTGATTTGTAGAGAAAGACCCTTGTTGGAGGTGAAGAAATTCTTCATTCTTATTGGCACTGTCTAATCAGGCAACTTAATGAGCACTATAAGTATCTGACTATTGTATCTGACTCCTGATATTTTTAAACTGAGATTTTCAAGAGACCCTTTCCCAGCCACATACCTGTGGCACTTCCCAACATCTTGTCACTTTTGTTCTTAAACTTAATTTTTCAGCAATAGCATCAGCCCTGGAACTTAGACATGTAAATGCTCAGGCCCCACCTCAGACCCACAGAATCAGAAACTCTGGGAGAGGGACTCGGCACACTGTTGCGACAGATCCCTCGGGTGATTCTGGTGCTGGCTAAAATTTGAGAACTACTGGTCTTTAGCTCTCCTGTGGAGTGTACAAAACTGTGTGGTATAAGGCAGGCAGGCTATCCCCATGATTCCTGTCTACAGCTGGTTTTTAGCTAATACCTGATGATTGATGGGGAAGAACTTTTCCAGTAGGGATAGTTGTTGTATATTTCAGTGGATGAGTTAGTGCACCCAGGTCTGCGAGTGTCCTTTCTGCAGAGTGAGCAGGGAAGTTAAAGCTGTGCCACCCCAGGCCCTGGGATCCTTTGGTTCTGTTCTTCGGTGAGAGCTCAGCCCCAGGAAAACACAGGAGGAGTCTCTGAAAGGACCTGTTCAGGTTCTGTGTGGAATTTCCAGACCTTGCTCTTCTAGAACAGAATGTAACTCCCCCCGCCCATTCCATTTTGAGAGAGAGTAATAGTTCTCTCACTAGCGCTCAGGTTTTGGCTTTGAACAATATGTGCAGTTGCAAAGAGAACTGAGGGAAAGGAAAAGCAGAAAAGGGAAATACTCAGGGTGGCAAACATGTTGCAGCTCAAGGTGAAAAGCTCTCTTGTCTGAGTAGCAGATGGGGTTTGAGAGCCCCCGCAGTTGGCAAAGGCCAAAGAGAGTTCAACATAAAAAAGATACTGAAACTGTGAACAGGCTGAAGACCAGGAACTGCACCGAGACTTGCAACAGGAGCTGCAAACTCAGATGCCTTCAGGGGCCAGGCCGGCAGTGTCAGAGAGTGAAATGTGGGGCATGGGAGACATTAGGGAGTGGTGGAGACTGTGGCAAATACAAAGACACATTCATTGCTCGGTTTCTGCTGACAGTGCACTCACAGATTCCAGGTCTTCTGCTTTTTGTTTTGTTGTTTTCAAATGAAGCTGGAATCGGGATTTCGATGTAACATTTCCCAGTTTTTACAACACTGTCCAGTTTTGGGGACATAAAACCAATAGATCTGCAGGCCAGTTTGCAGTTTGCTCGGTGGACAGCCATGTTAATTGTCCAAGTGAGAAACATACCTATAAACATACCTCTCTGAATACAAAGAGCTATATATTATTTAGTAAATCTGTTTAACTATAATTTGATTTTGCTATTTGACTAATGCTATTATTTCTAAAATTGCAGTATGTAACTCTGCGAAGGTATTGTTAAGCCAGAAATACTCATTTACGTTGATGAACCTGGCAGACCACTGGATAGTTACTCTTCAGTGTAAAACCAGGAACTTGTCTTCTTCTGATTGAGCTGATTTTGCCGTTGGCTGTGTGGGATTGGCCCCTGTGTGGGATTGGCCTCCTGGCAGGAGCTGTTCTGTTTGTACAGAAATTAGGGTATATGTTCCAAGTTTCTGTGCCGATTTGTGGTTTCTTGTTTGAGTTAGTAAGTTACCAGTTGTTCAGGTCTTTCTGTGTTCACGGTGTTCTGCATTGGGACACCAAACAAGAAAAGCACTAGCTTTAGTACTTAAACTGGAGTGGTACCCATTCCAACTCACAGTCTACAGACTTCTCAACAAAAATGACGGAATACATTAACCTTTCGGTTTGCTTTGTGACCAGTTCATTCATATGTGTGTGTGTGTGTGTGTGTGTGTATCCATATATATATATACACATACATACATATATAAACATTTACATATTTTCACATACATAATACATGAGTATACAGACTATACACATATGCATATATATTCATTATAGATGATCTTTGTTATACCTTCATTAATTTTTTATCTCAACCATTAATTCCCTTTAAAAAGCTTAAAAAAAATATGTATTTTCCTTTCTCTTGTACCATTTACTCAGTTTCATGCTAGGGACAAAAGGCAAGTTAGATACAAATGAAGCCTTGTCCATAAGCTGATGGTTTCACAGGTGGGCAGCAGTTAGCAGGTGACATTGACTGGGATTCTCTGTGCACTAGGCCTTTGCTATGGCTTTTCATGAATTGTCTCATTTAGTCCTCACAGGGCTTATTTGACAGCAGCACTTTTATTGTGTTCATTTTAGAGTTAAGGAAACCAAGCCCCGACCTGAAGCTGCATAATTAGTAAATGGGGTTTGAAAGAAAGACAGGGTTCACTTACCTGTCTTTCTTTCCAGGATCTTGACCCCTCAAGTTTTGGCTGCCTTAGCGACTCTCTGTTACCTTTAGGAAGCTAGCCTGTATTTTAAATTTCTTCTTTAGTCTTGTCTGCGTTGGTTTGATAACATGGTTAATCCAGCACAGCCAGATGTGTCCAGCCACATTGTTTGAATGCAAGACTTTGGGTGTTGGTGCTCAGATTTTAGCAGGTGTAAGAGTCACTAGTACCGACCAAACAGTTCCTCGCCCTGACTGACCGTCAGAGAGTTTGCTAATGCGGGTGCATGGTGGGGCCCTGAGAGCTGCCTGTTTAGCAGGTAGCTCTGCACGTCTTTCTCAGGTAGTCTGTGAACCACAGTTTGGGAGCCCCTGACTTATAGGAAACTTGTTCTTAATTTACTGGGTAATAGGGAAATAGAGTTTGAAAGGGGGCGTATTGCTACCAAACTGTAGAAACATGAGGAGGGGTGACTAGCTCTTGGAAGCCTTTAGGGTAATCTCTTATTGGGAGTTGAAGGGGCCTGAGCTACAGCAGAGGCCTTGGGAAAGAGAGGAGGGAGGAAATGCCGAGAGAGGCACAGGCCAGGAGCAGCCCGGAAGCTTTTGCATGGTCTGAATGTGGACGTGGTGAGAGGGGGCCTTGATGTCCAGGGTTTGTGCCTCAGTGCCTTAGCACGGCGGTGCCATTAGAAGTGTGTTGAATTCTGGG
>NW_011888859.1:3228899-3230637 GCF_000151845.1 Pteropus vampyrus | reverse complement strand
GGTGCATGGTGGGGCCCTGAGAGCTGCCTGTTTAGCAGGTAGCTCTGCACGTCTTTCTCAGGTAGTCTGTGAACCACAGTTTGGGAGCCCCTGACTTATAGGAAACTTGTTCTTAATTTACTGGGTAATAGGGAAATAGAGTTTGAAAGGGGGCGTATTGCTACCAAACTGTAGAAACATGAGGAGGGGTGACTAGCTCTTGGAAGCCTTTAGGGTAATCTCTTATTGGGAGTTGAAGGGGCCTGAGCTACAGCAGAGGCCTTGGGAAAGAGAGGAGGGAGGAAATGCCGAGAGAGGCACAGGCCAGGAGCAGCCCGGAAGCTTTTGCATGGTCTGAATGTGGACGTGGTGAGAGGGGGCCTTGATGTCCAGGGTTTGTGCCTCAGTGCCTTAGCACGGCGGTGCCATTAGAAGTGTGTTGAATTCTGGGTGGAGCTGTTTTGCAGGTTCAAGTGTGGGTAGAACTTATAGAAACTGACTCCAAAATCTGTTCTAGTTTGTAGATGATGCACCTTACATGGTACCAACATCTTGCATGATTTGAACACTTTAAAAAACACCCTTTAGAAAGTGCCCTCTCTCACTGGCGCACTATAATTGTCTCATATTTTAATGAGGTGCAAATATCATGCAGTTTGGCACATGAAATGTGTTAAAATAGGATAGTGTTAGCTGAAATTCAGGTCCTCACACTTGAGTGTGAAATGATGCAATATACATGAATATGACACCCAGAATTATTTCTGTACAATGCTTTCTAAGTCACAGAACACAAAATAAAATGGGATTAGAGTCCTACAGGACAGCGTGTAAACGGAGATAGAAGATCAGTGCTGATCAATGCAAAATGCATCTTGGAATAATCCCTGAGTCTTGTCCAGTGCTTAGTGAGATAAGCAGTTCTGGCTGCCTTGTGTGGCTGCAGTTGCTCTGTGGGTGGGTGAACCGGTTCTCTGAGATTAGTGTCTCCTCTGCGTTGCCGAAGCAAGCGGTGGGCAGAAAGACCCACTGGAAGAGTGCCAAGGGTGTGTAGGGCTCCTCAAGGGCCTGGCACCGAGGGGAGGGGCCGGCCCATCCCCCCTCAGCAGGCATGACGTGGCCCGTTTTCTCATTCATCATTGGCCCAACCAACCCTTAGAAGTAGTTGTGATTTTTTTTCTGTGATTTCTGTTGGGTAAGGTTAACCTGACTCTTTAACTAATGGTAACCAGATTCTTTGTTAAATAGGATCAACTAGAAAATGAGAGATTATTTCCGCCCCCCCAAAAATCTTTCCCAGTGCTCTGCATTAAAACGTGCTGATTTCTTTTTATCTATGATTTTTAAATGAACACTGACTCTGTGTACCTGGCATTCTGAAATGATGCCCCTTGTCTTTCACATTCACTCTAGCTCTGGAAATGAAATTTTCAATGAAGTGCTGTGTCCCCAGGCCACAGCAGGAGAGCTATAACTCTGACTCTTCGCACCCTCAGTCTTTTGAACAGAATGACTTGTTAACTGGCCTTTCTCCTCAGTCTGGTGGGGCTGCTACTTGCTGTGCGTTCATTCAGCAGGTACTTTTTGCGTGCCAACTGGGTACCAGGCACTGTTCCAAGAGCCGAGGAAACAGCAGTGAATAACATAGGCAACAGTTCCTGTCTTCCCGGAGCTGATATTCTAGTGGGGGTAGACAGACAATAAGTAAAATTTGTAGCACGTAGAAAGGATATGCGATGGGGAAGGGCCAGAAGTGGAC
>NW_011888859.1:3224145-3228799 GCF_000151845.1 Pteropus vampyrus | reverse complement strand
AGAGAGGTGGAAGAGAAGGTTTAAGGGAATATCTGGATTTCGAATTCGCAATGTGTGTTAGTCCACCGAGTGAGGTAGGTTGCTGGGTGTGCGTGTCTGGTGAATGGGGGAGGTTGGGTGACCGTTGGGGTATGCATGATGTGAAACCTTTGAGACTGGACAATATCGCCAAATGAGTGAGCACAGGGAGGCAGGAGAAGAGAAGAAACCTGGGGTGTTCCAACCTCGGGAAGTGTGGGAGGCGGGCCACCCGCAAAGACTGCCGTGAAGCTGTTACCAGGGAGTAGACAGAACTAGCAGAGGGCAGTGTCCTCGGGGCCCATGAAGAAAAGTGTCTCCAGAAGGAGGAGTGGTCCGCTGGGCCACGTACTGCCGTTAGGCCCCAAGGGGAGGGCTGAGAATTGACCCTTGTATTGAGCTGTGTGGAGGACATTGGTGAACTTGACAGGGTAGTTCTGGTGGGTTGCAGAGGACAAAGTCTGAGTAAATTCAAGAGCAAATGGGAGAAGAGGAATCGATGTCCCAAGAGGCCACCAACGTTAAAACACCTTCGTGAGTGAACACAGCACTGTCTTCTTCTCAGTAGGACTTGAGTACTGAATGCATTTTATTTTAATTCCTCTAATCAACGTCTGGAATAGATAACTGTTTGGCAATTAAATTTTTGATAGATTGAGACATGTTACGTCCTTGCCAAATTGGGTAACAGTACACTGGAGATTAAGCAATCTCTTATTTTAATACTAACAAAGCCATTCATTTGATCATTTGATGAATGACTGTGTACTGGTGGCTTCTGTAAAGAAGAGTAATTCAGCAGAATTCTTTTTCTATTTCCTTTCTTTTCTTTTTTTTGGGGGGGGGCGGGGGGAAATGAGAGTGAACAGATTTCTAACCTGAGTTCTGTTATTTCATAGTTTATATACTTGGATAGAAAAGATTTGTTATGGACGAATCCAAAAGGAATTGGAGGAATTCCTTGTTGCTGATGACTTACCTGTATATATTGTAAGATTTATCTGACGTATTCAGAATGCCATGAAATCAAACAGAGCAGTGGTCCCCAGCCTTTTTGGCACCAGGGACCGGTGCTCCTCTGAGAATCTAATGCCTGATGATCTGAGGTGGAGCCGAGGCGGTGATGCTGGCGCTGGGGGGTGGCTGCAAGTATGAAGCTTCGCTTGCTTGCCCGCTGACCACCTGTTGTGTGGCCTGTTTCCTAGCAGGCCACAGACTAGTACCAGTGCATGGCCTGGAGGTTGGGGACCCCTGATATACAGAAAATATCTGTTACAGCCCTTAGGTGGAAGCCATTTGTTAATGGGAAAATTGGTGCAAGCAGAGATAAACCAGTCAACTTTAAATATAAGTCATCAAATATTTATTGAGCAACGATCATTTGTAATATGTCTTCTAGGTGCAGTGAACAAAACAGGGTCTCTGTGTCTTCGGCACCTTCTATCCCGTGGAGTACATGGACAAGTGTACCGGCATTTAAGCTACAGGGCATCCTAGGATTGCACAAGAACATTTAACTCAGATTTGAACGGGCTCAGCATGGCAGGCTTCTTGGAGGAGGCGACACCCAAGTCGAGACCTGTAGGCTAAGCGGGAGGTCGTCAGGTGTAGAGTAGGGGAAAGAAAATATTTGTCAGGAAACTGGGAGGCAAGAGACAGCATGGCATTTACTAGCAACTGAAAGGACTTGATTGTGCTAAGTCTGTCATGAGGAGGAGTGGAGAGAGAGGAGGCTGAGGGGGTCGTGTGTGGGGAGGCAGCTAGATCACCAGGGCCCTGTTCGTGCCTCTGAGCAGGTGGAAACCAATGAAGGACTTAATCTTGAATGGCTTTCCTTTGTGGAGGAAGTGTGTGTGTGTGTATGTATGTACATATGTACGTAATTCATACATTTATATGTGTATAGATATGTACATCCGTGTACGTATTTTTAAGGTTCCTATGTGTTATTCGATTCAGGATTCTATGAGGGAGGCACTATGCCTTCCTTTATGGAACATAGCGTTTCATTCTTCTGGGTTTTAGATCTGGGGTGAACCAGTCACTCTACGGCACGGGAGCCTCTGAATCTCAAGGAAAAATATCAGTGAAAGGCTTTGTGCAAAAATTAACTTGATTTCCTGGGTACTTACTTATTTTCTTTGATCTGTGAAATGTGACACTGATTGGACTTTTAGCGTAGGAAACAAACAAACAAAAAAACCTCTTCATTAAAAGAAGGAGCAACTACGAAAACGTTGACTTAAGGTAAAAAGGAGGTAGGAGTTGGGCTGCCAGACAGCAGGAGAGAAGGGAAGGCAGGAAGGATGGAGAGGAACTGAGCCTGGTGGGAGGGTGGCTCGGGGCTGAGGGGAGTGTGGCCTGAACGTCACACCTTGAGCTGTGCGTGTTCTATGTTTTATCACCTGGAATCTGCTGCCCGTGGCTGATTAATGATTAATGATTGTTTCTAGTTCAGCATATAATGCAGTCTTTATGTGTTCAGAGTCTTCACTCTACTGGGGTGAGCCAGAGCATGGAGGAGCATTTGTAGGAATTTATTCTCTAGAAGTGGTCAGAAGTATCATGCAAGGGTTTGGATGGCTCCCCACTCTCCACTCCCCAGAAGGATGTCTGAGCATGTATGACACACCACCCCTCTTCCCCCCATTTCCACTTTTAGCTTGGTGCAATTCACCCCTAAATCTGGAAAACACATACCGTGTACATTTCAGACCCAGGCCGGTGTGAATCATACTCGCTCTACCAGCTCCGGAAGCTGCCACCTGGGTATTCATTTCTGAGGTCCTGAACTCTGGAAGAACATGCAAGATTATACTTAAAACCAATGGGGCTTGATTATGGGAGGATGAAACACAACAAAATGAGACCCCGCCTCTGCAGGGCGTGGCTGCCCTCTCCTGCTTTGCATTGTTTCCCAGATTGTTGTGGGTGGTTGGCATTGTCACACCATTCCCAGGGTTAAACACATACTCGGTCTGGGAAAGTGTCCATCTTCCACAGTCCACAATTATAATTCAGTGGAATGTGGTTTTGAAAATAATTGAACAAGGTAAATTTTTACTTTTTTAATAGTTATCATTAGAAAAAAAAATCAGTTTTTCTGTCTCCTGCCCCTGATGACTCTGGAATATGGGACCCCTTGTGGGACATTGATAGCTATTACTGTCATTAATTTAACACCCTCCTCTATATACCGGAGCAAATTGAAGTTGTGTTTTGTAACTTCTTTTTACATCAGTGGGCTTGTTTCACATCCCAAGGGTGTTTTTGGTTTTCTTTATCTTTTCTTAAAAAGCCTTAGAATGGATATTGCAAAAATATTTTGTGGGGGTAGCATGCATATTGGTAGTTTTTCTGTTTTCTGATTTTAAAATTAATTTTAACTTGAGATAATATATCATGTTTCAATTCTGCTGTAGAAATTCCATCTCCTAAAATCATGCTCTCGTGAATCAAGGAGAATTTTCTAAGGAACATTTTCTAAGACTAATTAATGAACAGAAAGGGAAAAAAGTATAAATGCCTACAGGCAACCTTAGGAGTTCAGGGAGAAGTCTAAAGATCCAAGAAAATCTATTTTATTAAATGCAGTTGTGGTAGACTTCCTGGAAGTGATAAATGAAGGACAATTAATCTTTATAATGACTTTAATTGTCATCAGAAGATCTGAAAAGAATTTTGTAGGTTAAGGTAGGTAATTATCCCTAGAGTTCACTATATAACAATAATGTCACAAAAACAAAAGTAGTTCTGAAACTCCTTTTCTTACAAAAGCAGACTGCGTACTGTAGACCATGTTATTGTAATTATTGGTTTTATTTGCTTTTTACAGATCCAAAGTTTTAATGAAAGTGACATATTGTTGCAATGAGACGTAAAGAATAGTTTTGTTATTTTTTTCCTTTCATTTTTGTTCTGTTTCATGTACTTAACATTCCTTATCTTTTTTGAAAAAGATCGTTTTCATCCCATTTAATCCAAATGATAGGGTTAACATTTGCACTTGAGATGGTCAAGGATGGTGTCAAATTAGGGCTAGGCTGTGCAATAAAAGTCCTTGGTAAACGCTTCTGGGGTGGGGGTGGGGAGGGGCGGTGGAGGAAGGTAAGGCCTGAATGTCTCTGACAAAGTTGCAATCGACTTTGAAGAATAGGGCTCTCAGTGGAATGTGTCTGCTTTGGAGCATATGCCTGTTCTTAATTGCCTGCAATAGAGGAATAATTGCTCTACTCTTAAGGTTTTTGCCTAGAAAGAAAATGTACCGATGTATCCATCCAGTCTCCCTTCTCATCCCCCTCCCCACCCCCTTTGGTATGATTGTGTATGTTTGTGTGTTTGTGTGTGGCCATCCCTCGTTCTAAACGTTTGTGGCTGCTGTTGTATAACCTAGTGGTTAAGACCAGGACTGGCTGTTTTAAGTTTTGATTCTTTATCATCACTTATTGGATGTGTGATGTTGGCCAACTTGTGTACATTGTTTAGTCCGCTAGTTTATTTTTAAATGTGGGGTCATGCTTTACTAAATTTTCAAGGTTTACGTTGAGGATTCAGTGAGAGAATACAGGTGACATATTTACCACAATAAATGTAAGTGGTTAACAAAACTCTAGCTGTTGTTTTTATTGCATAGACT
>NW_011888859.1:3222584-3222905 GCF_000151845.1 Pteropus vampyrus | reverse complement strand
ATATTTTAATATATGTGTGCCTGCTTCCAGAACAGGATTTCATCAATGATTGATGTAGAAAAGTTGCCCCCAAACTGGATACATCTGTATTAGCCAAAGAACGCCCTTTTCCCCTGGAGAGATTGACACCTAATTTCTTCCAGATCAGTTTCCAGCTTAACATATTTGCCTGATTAGTTAGTGTTTAGATATTACTTTAAAAATATGTGTTTGTAAGGTACCTATCCCCTTCCCCCAAAACAGCATAGCTTTAGGTCTGCGTGGGGAAATGTGATCCATAATGAGTGGATTACTGCACAGTATAATTTACATGCTATAAAT
>NW_011888859.1:3219808-3221244 GCF_000151845.1 Pteropus vampyrus | reverse complement strand
CCCTTCCCCCAAAACAGCATAGCTTTAGGTCTGCGTGGGGAAATGTGATCCATAATGAGTGGATTACTGCACAGTATAATTTACATGCTATAAATTTTCAAACTTGTATACTGAATTTAAAAGCTGAAAACAATCCATAGGCAATTCCAAAAGGAGAGAAGTAAAATCCAAGCCAATGGGATTTTGCCAGTGGAGCTGGCAGTTTTGCTTTCTAAGAAGGCAGGGCTGATGTGTCAAGTTAAAAATGCCCCCTGCAGAGTCCTGAAGTGATCAGGTCAGGAGCCGCCACCAGGCCCCTGTGGCCTGTTTACTGTCTGTTCATAAGCCTTAGAGACTCAGGTTTGCTGTTAGTGTCCTTTGCTGCTCAAATTTGCAACAGAGGCCTTGGCCTCCATTAAGATAATAGCAACTTGGTTTTATTTTCTCATTTTTATTCATTTTATTTGGGGGAAGGTGCAGGAGAAAATCATTAGGTTCGAGATCAGGGAGACCAGGAGGATCTTTACGGTGAAGAAATCTAGGTGTTTGGTGGTGCTAAGATGCTAATCCCGTTCAGATTTGTGAACCAGAAGACAGCCTGCCTATTAGGAAAACGGAGGTATTTCTTGACTTCTGCTAGGACTGCGGTTCCAGCACCACGATTTCCATGTTTTTTCCTCATCACTAACTATAATTTGGAGAGTTGGTGATAACCGTAGATCGTGCAGTCCAAATGCATGTTCTTTTGAGTGAATAAATTGTTTCATTTTATAGTTAACAAAACTGTGGCTCAGAAAGTTCATGGCTAAGATGAGGAGGCAGGAACTAGACCAGATCCGAAGTCTCCGGAGTGCCGGTTCTGAATATATCTGATGACACTATTTTCCTAGCCTCACCCTCATGGCCCCCAACCCCCAAACCCTGTAAAATTTTAGGTCCCGCCCACCAGCAGATCCACGAGCTTGTGAAGTACTAGGCTCAGTGTCAGCTTTTGGGGATCCAGTGATCAGGAGCTTTCAGTCTAGCTGGGAGATGCCAACACTAATTGTTACGCAATATGGTATGGTCCATTCGGTGATGGATGTGTTTACAGGTCTAGGAGCCATTCGGAGAAGCACAGAATCCGGTGTGTGTATGGTTTAGAGGACAGTTGTTTGAGGGCAGTTGTAAAGGACAAAGGGGAGTTTGCCAGCCAGATGAGGGTCGAGAGTGGGGCCTTTTAGGTGAAGAGATTTAGGAAACTAAACAGTCCACTGGCAGTGTTGGAGGGGAAGCTGCTAGTGGGAGCATGGCTAGTTGCTGTCCACCTTCTCCAGCCAGCTTCAGAATGGAAAGAAGCGTCGAAAATTCACTAGCAATTCTGTTTTCTTTTAGGCAAAAGAATGTTACATGTCTTTGAATAAGATGGCTGGTGTGACTGTGCAGAAGTCGTGAGGAGTGTGGCCTGTCAGGTGCCT
>NW_011888859.1:3216484-3219033 GCF_000151845.1 Pteropus vampyrus | reverse complement strand
AACAGCAAACTGAGGACGTTTGATGACAGGCTGGCTGGCACCTGGTCAGCCCGACAAGGCAGAACTGATCTCTTGCTATGAGTGTTTCTGAGTGAGGCACCTGTTCTACTGCAGACGGACATTTAGTCGTTTCTTATGCCAGGATCAAATCAAAGTGAGAGGCCTGACACATCTTTGAGACCTCTGCCTAAGACATAAGGAGAGTGGGGGACTTGTATCTTTATCCAAAGCTTGCTTTATAATATTGCAAAGCTTAAGGGAGGTCGATCAATTTTTGACTCCAAGGCAACTTCTTTGAATTTTAACACTGAGAAGTGGGAAGACAAAATGGGTCAGATCATCATTTCAATACATTTACAGGCTGCTGACATCTCGGGAAGCGTTTGATGACAACTTGCTAAAATCGTATGGCATATTTGAGATGTCTGAACCCCAACAGACCATGGCATTTGAGGCTGCTCCCCGAAGTCCATCAGCAGTTGTCCTAAGAGCAGCAATTGCTGCTGGAATGTCGTCGTTATGAGCTCAGCGTGTGTTGTTTAGACAAAGGGGGAAGACGCCTTAATGGCTTGACAATTTGCCAGCCACCTGCTGTCATTCTTTTCCTTCAGTGCTTTGAAAGTGACCAGAACCTGGTCATTGGATCTCTTTTAAAAATAACACAGACATACATAAAATCATAAAAGTCTAAGAAGAAAAATAATGTGATTATGGAAATATGTGCCGATTTTCCTAAGCTTCTCTGTTCTTGAAGACATCAAGTCTCTTATATTTCACATTGACAGTTGCCACCATAAAGAAGGAAATTCTACAGGGGAGATGGACTTTAGTGGTCAGTTACTTAGATCTTTTACTGGAACTACCGTATCAAATAAGCATTAGAAGGACCTTCAAGTTTCTTGAAGATGAGAGCCTCTCATGGCCTTATAAAGAAATCATAATGTCTAGATGTGATGGCACATACAGTTATTTTAATCTGACTTTCAAGGAAACAGGGGCTTGTGGGACATAAAGAACTTAAGAACACGGTATAGCTTCTGTTGGACGTGAAATTGCTATTTACAGTTCAGTAGTGTCCCCTCTTTGACAGTGGACAGCAGGGACATGCTCGCTCAATGGTGAATAGGGCTTCTTCAGACATAGATTGACATTCTGCATTCATTCATTTATTAAGCCTCAGCTGATTTGATTGCGTAGAGAGCAGTTCAAGGAGACAGCTGTGCTCCCTTACATCTATCTATTCTGCTCATGGGATCCTCCCACACTTGCAGCCTTTACTTGCCATGGGGAAGTCACACTCTATGACGAGAGCATCACCTGCAGTAGGGAGAAGGCAGAGCCAGCCTGGGGCAGAGTAGAAACCCCTCTGTGGAAATCTCACTCCAGTGCTTACTGTTGGTATGACCTTGAGCTAGCTTAGCCCTTCAGAGCTTGCTTCTCCATCTGCAAAATGGGGATAATACATCATATGGTTATTATGAGGATTAATGAGACACTGGGAGTGAATGCCAGCTCATGTCATGGAATACAAAAAGGTTCAGGAAGTGGGACTTGTGGTGTCTTTATTTCTTTTCTTTTGTGTACTTCTGTCATGAAATGAGATGGCCCTGGCCCCAGCCGTTCCGGTTCTCAACACTGTTCAGCCGGGTTAACTTTTTGTTGCTGACAGTCAACAAAAGGAAAGTTTACTTTTCTAAAAAGTACCCCTCTGGAGTTTCAGCCGTTCTGTGATTTACTTGTCTTCATTCCTCCCCCACTAAGAGCATGGCCCTGTGGTAAACCCAGATTTGTCAAGGGCAGAACTAAACTCAACCACAGTGTGAAGGAGTTGGGGACCTGGGGAAGGGGAAGGGGGGGACGCTGACAATATACAGTTACAGTAAGTTACAAGCACAAAATCTCCAGTTACTTCGGCATAAGGTTTTACATTTGAAAGTCTCTTCCAGGCGCTTCCTCTTGAACAAAAAACGTTAGAATCCCACAGGAAAGGACAGATGATTTTTTTTTTTTTTAAAGCCATTTTGAAATACGTAAACACAAACGTGTCACCGTAGAGACGACCATCGCTGGAGTTTCTGCGTTGCAGAGTCTCGTACCGATTTTGAGCAGGGGCTCGATTTGTGCGGTAATCGTCGTCAGCCCTTTGCGTGACTCATGCATTCCTGGCTGCTGCAGTAAGATCTGTGTTTATGTGAAATATGGAAACGATTTTCCCCAACTCTTTTCTTTTGTGCTGGAGTTTGGACGGAACAGCTGACGCTTTCCTTTGTTATTTTTAAAGGGTCTTCGTTTTCAGAACTGTGGTTCGGGCTCGAGGAGGGACAGCTGGCAGCCTGGCCCGGGCTGGTCTTCATGACATGTCGCTGAGATTCCTGCAGCTAAAACCTGACTCTGACGCCAGCATCCTTACATTGAGACGGGAGGCTCCGTCTTCGAAAACTTTGATTTGTCTGACGTCGAAAACAAAATGGAAACTAAAATAGTTGGCAGAGGGGTCGGCACCGAAGGAAGGATTTCTTACCTAGAATTTGTCTTTTTATTGAGAGCCA
>NW_011888859.1:3203450-3214754 GCF_000151845.1 Pteropus vampyrus | reverse complement strand
GACGTAGCTGCCATTATGTTGTAGTGCAACAAATTACTCATGTGTTTGGGGTGATGCTGGTGTGAACAAACCTACTGCACTGCCAGTCGTATAAAAGTATAGCACCTACAGTTATGTACAGAAGATAATAATAAAGGTAATAAATGATGACGTTACCGGTTTGTGTGTTTACTGTACTTTTTATCATTATTTTAGAGCGTGCTCTTTCTACTTATGTAAAAAGTTTGCTGTAAACAGTATGTTGTGTTGCACTGACAGAGGCCTCATGCATCTCCTGTTGACCACATCTGTTGACTGCATCATTTTCTCTTGTTCTTGGTTTAATGTCGTGTTGTTTTGTACAGTTACAGGCTGTGCAAGCTTGTAGCCCAGAGCAGGAGGCCTAGGTGTGTAGCAGGCTCTGCCATCTAGGTGTGTGTGAGTGCACTCTGTGATGTTCGCACAATGAGGAAATCGCCCGACGACGCATTTCTCAAAGAATGTCTCTCTGCTGTTCAGTGGCACGTGACTGTCATCATTTTCTTCAGTTATTGATAGTTCAGTGATAGAAAGATTTGAGAAATCTTAATGAATTATCTTTCTTTGAAACGCATAGAATGCTTTGATACAAAATGGGTTCTTTATGTAAAAATAGGTTTTAATAGGCTTCAAGACAGCTGACCTCATCGCTGTGTGTGTCTCGTGGTTAGACTGTCTGCAAAATTAAAAAAAGATAAGAAAGTGGACATTCTGCAGTTTTTCTTAGAGAGCTGATATGATGTATTCTGTTTACAGGCCTGACGAAGGTATGAACTGTTCCACATACACAAATTGTCCTGATTACTGAAGTTTATCACTTTAAGACCTAGATATTTTTTATTTTTCTTTCAGTTTTTAATAGAAATCTTTCTAAAAGAAACTACTTGTGTTCGTGAGCAAAGTGCATTCAACAGTCTGTGAATTTTGCATAATTATCGAAGTGTGTGATTATCATAATGATAATGTATTGACACTTGTAACTGTCTTGGCCAGTGACCCTAGAATGCCATCTTTTCGAAGTTGCCCCTGGTTTTTAGGTAGCAGATGCTTCTACCAGCATACCCCTGTGTGCTTTTTTTGAATTTACTTAACTTCTCTCCTTGAAGGCTGGGAAACATAACAACTTAATTTACTTTCTAAATAGAGAGTAAATAGGCTTTGGGTGAGTCTCTGTGTGAGACGTCCTGTATAAGTCGAATGAATGAACTTTATTACATAGGCTTATTTTATGACATATTTTAACATTTCAAAGAAAGAGGACTCATTTTATAATTGTCATATCTTTATAATTTTCATATCTTTCTAATATTAAACCATCAGTATCCAAAAAAAAAAAAAGATTATCATATCATTATTTTCATTGGCAATGCTGCTGGGTTTGCAGAGTGAAAAAAAATCCTCAAGCCTGTTATACTGTTGTCTAGATGGCTTTTGGTTTACCTTTGGGTTCTAAGGTGTGCGAGGTGAGGTCACCGGAGGTGTTAGCGTACTAAAAATTGTTTTTCGTCATCTTTGACAACGATTATTGGGTGTCTGCCACATGTAAGGCACTGAATGACGGGGAAATGACTTCTTCCTAAAAATTCAAATTCTCATTTGAAAGAGATGGAGGAGAAA
This sequence comes from Pteropus vampyrus, assembly GCF_000151845.1. Taxonomy (NCBI): domain Eukaryota; kingdom Metazoa; phylum Chordata; class Mammalia; order Chiroptera; family Pteropodidae; genus Pteropus; species Pteropus vampyrus. Next base: position 3,213,119 of record NW_011888859.1, on the reverse strand, counting down.
GGACTTTGGGACTTGGAACGTGTCAGAGAGTGTGGTAGCGTGGGCCAGCCCTATGTGCCCATGGCCCAGCCAGAGTCCTTCTCTCTCCAGAAGGCTGACTTTTCACCGAGGGGGCAGCTTTCAGGTAACTCAGATGGAGCTGAGGGGAACAGACCTCAGGGAAGGTGCAATCAGCCCTGTTCGTCAGAGGTGTGGCACGTGGTGGCCAGATCAGCATACCTAAGTTAAAGCTTGTCTGTACTTGCCAGGCCGGTGGGGTGGACAGCAAGGGCTACGGGATGTGGGACAGGTGATCACTTCCAGCTGGGGAGGGGTCGGTTCATGAAGTGGGAAGGATCATGTTGGATCCTGAGTGAGGAGGGTGACTGCTGTGTCGGAGGAGGCGAGGGAGGGCCGACCAGGAGGAGAATAATGCCCGGGATGGGGCAGGTGGAAAAGGGCCAGGCGTGTGTTGTAACTCCGATCTGTTCTTTCACGAGAGCTTGTTCATTCTCCCGCTTCTCTGTCTGAGCCTCCCTGTGGGAAGACAATGGGTTCTGGAGCTGGATGAACTTGGATCTCAAAACCAGTTCTGCCACTTTCCGGCGGTGTCATCTTCAGCAATTTTCTTAGTCCCTCTTACATCAACCCCCTCGTAAAAGGCAGGGAGATAATGAGACTGATCTTGTGGACTCTTCAGAAAAATGAGACTTGTATTTGACCATGTACTATATAAATCTGGTATATGCTCAGTGAATGGTAATTTCCTTGGGCCAACCCTTAGTCAGGGCTCCTGTCTGGAGCCTCCTCATGCCCACGGGCTGTGCCCACTTACTGACTCACTTAAAGATACAGTCAGCTCAGCAGGTGCAGGAGGAAACACGTTACTTCACCTCCTGCCTACACTTCGCTCCCATTTCAGATGTATACGTTCACCCTTTTATGTCTGGTTGGAGTTTGAATTCTTACAGCTAACATAGTTCCAACCCTTGCTGTCATCTCTGATTAATTTTGAACTTTCATGGGACATTTCTAGTCTGTCATCTGATCCTGGCCGTTTCTTTTTCTTGTGACGCTGTAGTCCCCGTCTGCGCTGGCCTCACACCATTCACGAGTGAATTGCTCAGAAATGTTTTTAAGAGAATCTGACTTTGTTTAGCCCCCTCCACCTTACATGTTCTTCAGATGCTACCAAACTCCCCTCCTGCCATGGTCCTCTGGTTTGGCCATGGCTGTTTCGTCTAACCTTGCTTTTCATTAGTTCTGAGCATAACAATAGGTCATATGTTTTTATTTGTGCTTATTGTGTGCCAGTTATGTATCCAGGCCTTTGTTTATGTTAGCCCATTTTTCTTTAGAACAGCCCCTTGAGGTACCATTATTCTTGCCATTTTGTGGTGGAGGAAACTGAGACACAGGGTAATTAAGTGATTGCCCAAGGTCGCATGACCAATCAGTGTTTGAACCCAGGAGACCTGGCTCCAGACCCTAGGCTCTTGAAATCTGCTCTGTCTTCCTGTCTTTCATCCATCAAAACTCCTAGAGAGCAGAGGCTGTGTCAGTCAGCTCTGCTTACCACACGCCATGCCTCGTCTTGCCGTGCAGTAGACTCTAACTACAGGTACGTTCTGCATAACTTCTTCATTCGTCTCTGAGTCCTAGTTCATGCCACCCTCTCCCAGCGTCATGGCAGGAGGTGGAGGAAGGGGTAAGTGCTCTCCTGTGACTATGCAGCCTGGGGTTCAGATCTCAGACACTTACCAGTGATCTGACCTTGTTCAAGTTGCTTCTCTTATGCCATAGTTTTACTTTGTAAAATGGGGATAATAGTGATGACCACCTCAGAGTTTTTGTGAAGTGTGTGTCCTGTGTCTAGCATGTGGAAAATGGTCAGTGAACATTACCTTTCAGAAGTAGTTGTATTGCATCACCCCTCCTCCTCCACCCCCGTCTCTCTCAGCTAACTTTTGTCTATTCTTTTAGGCTTGTCCGTTCCATTTCAGCTTGTATGTTCTCTATGGCACTTGTGTAACTTCTTCAGCTCACAAAGAACCAGGTACTTTTTCCTGTTTGACCACTTCTTAGCTGTGTAAGTTTGAGCAACTCACTAAATATTACAAGTCTCAGTTGTATCATGGTGTGACAAAGGGTTTTTCGTGGATAAAATAAGGAATATGCAACTCTAAGCACCCAGTAAACTTTAGTTGTCTTGCCTTTGACCCTCCTTTGTCACGAAGTCTTCCTCCACTAACCAGCCGACATTCCATAAAAGCTCATCAGTAGACTCAGATATCTGACTTCATTGTGTGGAAGACAGGGAGGCTTCTGTTGTATGGGATGGAGTGGACTGTGGTCCGTTAGCAGGGAACTCATGAAGCTGAAGAGCCCCTGCCCTGTGTCGTTTTGCTTTTTTGGAAATGTTCTCTTGGTGGTGGTTCTAAACGCAGCCAAGCCTCATACTGTATAGCGCAGTCTTGGCATCCTTTGAATTCATTCATTCAACAAATACTTCTCGAATACATACTCTGTGCCAAGAACTGTCCTAGCTGTTGAGGGTGGGATGATAAACAAAACCAACCTGGTTCTGGTTTTCACGGAGCTTGTCGTGCTGGAGAGACAGACACCAGCCATGCAAGTATTAACTTATAAAGAGAGAGATGTTACAAAGGGAACGCGAAGCTGCCATGAAATGTAAAATACGAGGGACTGAGTGTTGAGAGCCAGGGAGTGTTCTCACTGGAGGGGATGTGTGAGCCGAGAGCTGAGGGCTGAGAAGGGGTGCCCAAGTAAAGAAGCAATGGACTACCTTCAAATTTAATACTCGCTCTTTTTCTCCTAATAGGAGATGCTATTCGTATTTTATTAACCTTAGAGGATTACAGATGATCATTAGTCTTCGAATCTGGAGGTGCATAAATATCCTGTCACTGTTTTTTATCTAACTTGAATATAAATAGTACGTGCGTCAGGCTGGGCGAGGGAGGCTGAAAGTTTTTGAGCACAATCAGGCATTGTGTTTTTTATTATACTTGGGGCCAGGCTGTCAGTCAAGCTCATCCAGGCACTTTGTCACATTACAGGTCGCGTTGTCTGGGCTTGCCTACCCAAAGACAGGTGCTCTTTATTTTAATTTGTGTTCCGTATATTTGCTCTGAAAGTTGTTTTTGTTGAAACTTGAAGAGCCAGGTGCTTGCAGCTCGAGTATGACTGACTTATTGGATATTCGAACACGAAGAAGGGACACCCCTCAGTCAAGTGTTACACGCTACCAAAATAAGACAGTGTTTAGGGCATTGTGCTTTAACATCCCTGCCCTGCCTGCCCCACCCCGTTCCCCCCCCCTCCACACACAGTATAATCATCCCTATAGAACTCTTTCTGATCTTCTCTTTCCAGAAAGGTATTTCCTGAGATATTGTAGTAGAGTCTTCCAAAGTGAGAAGCCTGTGACAGTACTGGAGATGATTTCCGATTGTCTGACTAGGTCAAGGGAAGACTGTAGCTCGCATTTCTTCAACACCGGCCACTTGCAATTGTCCTTTAAACGTGAAGAAGCAGGCCTTGGGAGACAAACTAGATCCAGCTAACTTTGCTTTGTTTTCATTATATTTATGTTTATGATACTTTCTATTTATGGCAAGTGATACTAATTTGTAGCAGTGATTTAACGATTTTTCAAAATGATTTTAAAAACGAATTGATTTAAAAAAATCGACACTCGAATTTGGCAAAATTATAAAGGTAGTTCTTGAATGACTGAAGTTGGGGAATAATGCCTCAGTAATCTGGATTTTTCCCGTGCTATCTGGCATTTGGTTTTTATTTCTGAGGACCTATGTTAAATTTGGGTGTTAAAATCTGATAACACAATAAAATATTACTTCAAACCCACTAGCATGGCTCTAATAAAAAAGATGGATAATAGCAATGTTGGTGAAGATATGGAGAAATTGGAACCCTCATAAATTGCTGGTAGGAATGAAAAATGGTACAATCCCTTTGGGAAATAGTTTGGCAGTTCCTCAAAAAGTTAAACATAGAGTTACCATATGACTCAACAATTTTACTCATAGGTATATACTCGAGAGAATTGAAAACATATGTTCACGTAAAAACCTGTACACGAATGCTCATAGCATCATTATTTATAATAGTCAAAAAGTAGAAACAACCCAAGCATCTATCAGCTGATGAATGGATTAAAAATATGGTGTATCCACACAATGAGATATTAGCTATAAAAAAGAATGAAGTACTTACACATGCTACAACATGAATAAACCTTGAAAACATTATGCTAAGTGAAATAAGCCAGGCACAAAAGGCTATACATTGTATGAATCCACTTACAATGTCCTGAATGGGCAAATCATTGGGTAGAAAGTGGATTAGTGATTGCAGGGGCTGGGGGGCAGATGGGGGATGAAGAGTGGCTGCTAGTGGGTACGGGCTTTCTTTTGGGGATGATGGAAATGTTCTCGGATTAGATCCTAGTCACACAACTTTGTGAATATACTAAACATTACTGAATCGTATACTTTAAAAGGGTGAATTTTTTGGTATGTGAATTATGTCTTAATAAAAAAACCAGGCGGCATGAAAACATGGGACTTGCCCTAGAAGGCTTTATGAGGAGATGTCGTCATCACTGCCATGGCCCCTCTCTTATTAGGGTTGTGCTTTTCCCAATGGTGCCCTTGTGGCCTTTGACGCCAACATCTTAACATAGACCGACACGGGTAGGTTCTAACCTGCCGTGCAAAGTATAACCTTATGTTTTTATCTTCACAGTAGTAGTCTAGCTAGATATGTGGGTTTTATATATATGTATGTGTTTTCATATATTAATAATAGAATTATAGATGTGTATATATGTGTATGTGTGTGTATATATATAACAGAAGAGGTAGAGACTTAAAGACGTTGAATAATAGAGTAGGGACTTAAACTTGGGTCTTTATACTGTACTTTCCACTATAATTTCTAAACACATTGTCATATATATCAGAGGTAGCCAGCCAAGGTCAGATTTGCAAAATGAGGTTGAAGAGGAGAAAGTTTACCCATGTCAGATCAAGTCACTTATATAAGGGTATATTTTAGTTTATCTTTTCAGTGATGCCACTTGTAAATATTGACTGAAGATGTCCTTTGTAGAGTGCTTCGTGATTTACGAAGCAATGTGAAACACAGCCCTTCATGTTATTTTACTTTAAAACCAAGGAAGCTGATGTCTAAAAGTAAGTACCTGCCCCTAGACACACAGGAAATTCAGTCGGGCTGCATTTTGGGTCAGGTCGTCTGACTCCGTATCCACTGTTTTCACTCTCTCGTTACACCCTCTGGCTGTTCTGCAGTGCGTGGGTCCATTCATTCAGCAGTTACTACCCGAGCGCCTCCAAAGAGCCAGTATCTGTTCATGGAGCTGGAGATAGGTAGGTAATAAGGTAGACGGGGCCCCTAATTCTTGTGGTACAGACAGTTTCGAGGGAGGAGACCGACAGGAGGCCATTAACCTAATAAGAAGGTAATTTAAAATAGTGATGTGTTAAAGAGAAAATAAAATGGTAGTGCGATAGAAGTGACTGTGATACGTGCCATCAACCTCGAGAGAGAAGATAACCTGTTAAGAAGGCTTCCCGGGGGGCTGGCTGGGCTCAAATTTAACAGTAGAGCCCAGCAGCTGTTTCTAAACGGGACTCTCACACAAGCCACACTTAAGTCCGCTTCCCTCTGGCTCGGGGAGTGTGCTTTCCCTTTCCAGCAAAGATTGAAGACTGCAGACTGTGTTTCCCTGGCTGGAGCTGAAACACCGAACGCCAGAACGGCTGGACCAGAGCAGAGCTGTCTAGCTGGGGGTGGGCCTCGCCCGAGGGCCCCCTTTGCAGCTGTGCTGTTTCCTAAGTGAGGTGAAGCACTGTTGAGCTGTTCCACAGCCACGCTGTCCTCACAGCTGTCTGTATCACAATTATGCCATTTGCACCGAATAAAGCATCCATCTTCACCGCACCCCGAACTGGGGATTCCTGTTGGCACTGAATTGGTGCCAACGACCATGGGTTGACACATCAATGGACATTTGTTAGATTGGATGGTCAGGGAGTGCTTCTCTGAGACCTTAAGTACCTGAGAGAGTCAGCCAGGCACAGATCTGCCTGAAGACTTTTCTAGGAAGATGAGCATGTGGTGTCGTGCGTGCAGTCCTCGCATCCTGTGATCCTAGGGGGTCAAACTTGGAGACTTGAATTTAAGCCAGTGTCCTGGTCTTCTTTGGTATACATAGGCCATTTTCTACTTTTTGGCAGTGTGCACGTGTGTGTCTGTCTGTGTCTGCCTATACGCACACGTATGCTATATTATATGTAGTATAAATAAATAATAAATATAAAAATAAATTTCAAATTAAATGCTTGTTTTTCAATGGAAAAATATCAGTCTAGATGTGTGATTTTCCTAACAGGCATGAGCCTCATGCAAAATTACTTCGAGAGGTTACCTCTTAGGAATATGACGTATGTTTTTTGCTTGGGTGACTAAACAGGTGTTTTGACCGTAAAAAGAAGATGGCATTTTCGGTCGTTGGCCCTCCTCGGTCGGGACCACCTGCTGACTATATTTTTCATGAGAATCCCTGGAGGCATTTGTAAGCTCCTCCCCATCCCATACTCATGAGTGCCGTTTGGCAGTGTCTAGTCGATGCTAAATAAATACATAGAAGTTGACTCAGATGGAATGAACTCTTTGTTCTGGGGAAAATGTCACTATTTTAGAGCTCCCAAGCAGAAAGCTGTTGTCTTGTTGGGAGTGATACGCCCCTCCAAAACAAGAAATAGGCAAATGAAAGGATGGAAGTGATTTGAGTCAAACATCTGAGTTTCGGGGTGGTGATGGAGGTGTTCGGTGAGGGTGGGGTAAGAGGTTCCGTGAAAAAGGTTTCAATAGCTTTTGTTTCACCGAAGGATGGGTCTTGGTAGTGGTTGTCAAGATTGTTCGGACTCTTAGTGCAGACAGAAGCCATCTAATCTGCATTTACTCTCCCCAGAGCTTCACCTGAGCTTCAGCCGCCTCCTTGCTGTCCTGTACCTGCTTCGCGCATTCTTACCCGTTTGTTCTCTCTTTGGTTCACTCTTTTTCACTTTTTCATAGAGCGGCATTCTCACATTTTCTTTCCCTCTGTAAAAAACAAAATACGAGTGGAGGAGAATAACTTAATATATCTGTCTTCGCTCATCCTTCCTCTCCCTTTCTCCCCGTGCTTTCTTGTAGGAAGTTCTCATTTCTTGCCCTGAGGGCAAAGCCTGGGTCCCAGACTGTGGTAGCGCGAACCCTCCAGTTTTATGGTATTTCCCATTTTTACAGCATCCTTGCTCATGCTCGTGTGCCCTCCTGTAGAGCAGGTGCTTCTTTTGTTTTTGTTTGTGGTAAAATGCAAGTTGGTACATGAGCCGAGTGAACTGAACTGTTCTCTCCTTAGGGAGCAAACCACAGATAGTGTTTGTTTTTTTCTTTTTTCTTTTTTTTTTCCCGTAGCCTCTGGGTATACAGGTCTGTGGCCCTGCACTGACAGCTACTGCTCATTTTCTTCTTTCGGTGTTATTGCCTCTTTCTGCTTTGCTCTTTTTCTAGGATGCTAATGGCATACAGAAAACTCATCTTTTTCTAAATTCGAGTTTTCGAAAAATAACTTTGGACAGTATAGGCAGAGAGTTTTGTGAAGTCCACAGACATTTAATCCTTTAAAGGCAGCTAATTTTATGGGTATATCACTACCCTCTGTGGTAACCACTGGCCTGAAGGACCAGTTTCTAGAGCCGCGTTCAAAAGCGAAAGAGCTAGAGAAGAATTCTATCCAGATTTCTTGGGAAAAAAAAATAGAGTCCATCTCACCTATGCTTTAGAATGTTATGAAGAAACATGGAACCCCAACTCCTGCAGATGGCTTGTTGATAACACGCCACCCGTGCGTAGGCATTGGTGTCCTCCGTTTCTTGATTTTCTCATTTGACCCATCTAGGTGGGAGAGCTGTTGAGTCGACATGACCATTAAAATTTCTGAGGGTGATGCAATCGTAGGCAGTAAACTAAGTCAGCTTAGTGACTTGTGCAATTTCCTGTTACCTAAAACTGTATTTTCCTTAGGATCAGTTAAAGGGATATCGGTGAGCATGTGCACTGGAGGATGGAGAGGCAGAGTCTGGTGGTGAAGGGCAGAGACCCTGGTGTGAGCCCTGGCCCTTTGTGGCTTTGGGCAAGTCACCTCCCCTCTCTGCGTCTCAGCTCTTCATCTTCAATGTGGGACACTTATAGTCCATGTTCCGGTGGACATTAGGGCGATTTAGGCATTTCTATATTCAGTTTTAGAAAGGTGCCGGCCATGTAGTAAGTGACATTTAACAGTTTGCTTTTATTACGTGTATAATGATATATATATTTTCCCCAATTCTAGTTTACTCTTCTTAATTTTATATTACAGAAAACTTGATTTCTTCTTATCCATGGTATTTGGTAAGCTTTATCAATACTATTGTATTTCGCATTAAAGACTTTAGAATTTGTTTGAAGCCATTGGTTTCGCAGGTCTAAGGCCGAAATCTGTCTTTTTTCACCAAATACAGCCCTCTTTGTGGTTTTTCACCTGCATTTGCTTCTGTACCGTGATGGCACTTGGGAGAGGATGCTGGCAGCTGAGGCTTTATGGTTCATTCAGGCCTTTGACTTTCTTTAGTGTGCTTCGAAAAAGGACGGTTTGTCCTGTCTGTCAGTGGGACTGTCTCCACATGTAGAATCTTTTTTGTTTTCTTTTGAGTAGCTCAGTAAGCTCTTTAGACATCACCTTGTCTGCTCCCCCTGGGGGCTCTGCATCCTGAGTCAGTCCCAGCCAAGCCAGCACAGCACAGGACCTGTTTTTTTGTTAAGTATGATACAAAAGGTAGGAGTATAATCTTTAAAATTCTGCTCTAACTCTGGGCCTCCACGATCTTATAATGTATAACCTCAGAAGTGCTACTTTCTTACATGCCAGTGACTGTGTATAAATAATGCCAAATACCTGCCCTGTTGCTAGGAACTGGCTCTGATATTCAAGCCCTTGATCTTTCTGTTAACAGGGCTTTGGGTGATGGTGGTGTCTTGTTAATTTGAAGACAAGAAGAAGAAGGTAGTGCCCTAAGATGGCAGAATCATAGAAACATAGCTGGGGACCTTGGGATCAGCTTCTGTTCCTCCTGCATTCCACATTTCGGTGAATAGGTAAAGTTACCTGCCTGAGGTCACATAGCTAGAAAGAATTAGAGCCATAGGCCCACATGCTCTTCTTCCTCCTGTGTGATATAAAGGTGACTATAAGAGGAGAGAACCTATGAGAGTAATGTCACTTGAGTAGCATAGGACATGGAGCATGTGTTGGCCCCTAGAGCGTAGTAACAACTGAGTTTTCTGGAGAACAAGGAGAAAGCTTTACTTTAGTCGCTCAGAAACGAGAGCTGGCGTTCATGATAATGGCAACCTTGTGGGAATTTTGTGTTGAAACCTAAAAGACCCTTCCCCCGTTACGCTTTTCTCATTGAGGCTGCGAGGGCTGGGAACTTTCTTTCTCATTTCCCATTGTGAATGTCCATAGCTCTTGTCACAAAGGGTTACTGAAAGACAGGGTAGAAGGTGTGGGTTGGATAGGTTCACTAAGAATACTGG
>NW_011888859.1:3193115-3202185 GCF_000151845.1 Pteropus vampyrus | reverse complement strand
TTCCTCTGACCCTCATTCTGACCCTCGCGTGTTCCTTTCCAAGTCTTTCCACATTGAATTATGTGTGTAACTTAATTTGTATAAATGGAATGTGTTTAACCTAATTTTGTTTAATTATGTCTCCGTCCTGCTAGACTTTCTGTAAGTTTCCTTCGAAGCCAAGAACTGGTAATTAGGCACATTTGACGAATAGGTAAAAACTGTTTGGTTTATTGCAAATTCTAAAACCAGTTTACTTGAAATGGGGGATTTCCCTTTTTTATTGTGGGACTGCTTAATAATTTGATTCAGCTGTTTATAAATGTTTAATTGTATTCTGAACAATGGGATAACTGAACAATAGGCCATCATGTATTAGAATAATAAAACTGGGAACAATACTGTTTAAAACTTAGCATATTCAATATACAAGTCCCTTGAGGGCAAGGTCTTTGCAAAGCTGCTCTGTATTCTGTTTGTAGGGAGGTAGCAACAGCGTGTTTTTGCTTGATAATTCTCCTACATCTCAGGAATCTTTTGATTATCCGAGGTTAGACCATTTATATTCCCTGAGACTCCTCAAGGATATTCTGGCCTGTTTTTCAGGAAATGGTCTGTAGTCTTGTTTTCAATCTCTGATCGTTTGCACCCTTGTCCTATCTGGAATCTCCTCCATGCCTCCCATCTCAACCTTGTTCTCTGTGTCTAAAATCGTTCCCCAATGCTCCAAAGCTACTTCTGAAATTCCGTGTTTTTCAGTGAAACTTTCCATAGTTGGTTAAAAGAGAAATCTAACCTTATCTTTATTTCTACTCAATATTCAGAGATGAAGTTTAACGAACATCCATTGTGCATGATTTCTTCACTTTACTTTTAACTGCACATGCAAGCTGATACGAGTCTCTCCGTTTTATGTTTGTATTTTGAGCAATGAACTTGGTTGGCACGGCGAACACGAATTTCAGTTCAGTTGGTCACTGGGCCTCATTTATTTTGTTTAGGAAAGAGTTTATCACATGCGAATGAATACGAAATAAAAGGTTATTAGGTTGACGTTGGTTTTCCAGGGCTGTCATAACAAAGTCCCACAGACTGAGTGGCTGAAACAACAGAAATCAATTTTCTTGCAGTTCTGGAGGCCAGAAGTCTGGGGTCATAGTGTCGGCAGGGCTGGTGTCTTCCCAGGCTGCCCTCCTTGGCTGGTGATGGCCGTCTTCTCCCTCTGTCTTAACCTGGTCTTCCCTCTGTGTGTCTCCTCTTCCTAAAATCACACCAGTCCTATTGGTTTAAAAGTAGGCAAGGGGAGAGAACACCGTGAAGGCGGGAGAGCGTAGGACAATTGTTTTTGATTTGGCTTAGAACTGGCTAAGCGATTTAGGATACAATTCACAGTAATTAATCTTCTGTCCATACGTTCTCAATTTTTTGAACTCAGTGAGATCTGAAGTGTCTTCTAAATACCTCTGAGATTCCACGATTCTGTTTTAATAATTTTTGTAATTAGACCTTACTGCTTACTTAGGGGGATGCTTGGAGAGGAATTTTTATGATCCTGTGTTTGCCAGGTAGAATGCAAAAGAGCAGGGCTTGTGTCAAACAGACCTTGATTTGAATTCAGTCTCTTCTTCCATATCAAGCTGAAGAAAAGAGCTATAAAAATCCTTCTCTTGGCATCTTACAAGCTCCGTGACTGTAGAAAGGTTATGGAGTCCTAATTTAGTCATCTATGAAGTGGCAATAGAAATGTTTGGAGACTCTCCTTAGCCCTTGGCCATTGTCACTGTTATCTGCTGCATATGGATACTGCCCTTCTGTAGACGCCCAGGTTGGCTCCGGGTGCTCAGACCCAGCCTCTGGTCACCCCAGCCCAGGTGGGGCATTGTTGTCAATACCCACTGATTTGTATGGCCTCCACTGCCCTCTTGACTCATAGGCCGCAGAAGCCACTTGTGGCTCAAGGCTGTCACAGTGGAGCTGGGTTTATATTAATGTCCTCGACCTCACTTGCTGTGTGACAGAGCCCTTCTGCTAGACAGATGTCACTTCAGGGAAGAAGGATTGTTTCCAATTCATCTGGTTACCATAAAATTACTTCTTACCTCCTCTTCCTATATAGTTGATAGTCCCAAAAATTTATCAGGAAATTGCTCCTCTTCCTATATCTTACCAGGAGGCAAATGGGGAAAGTTTGCGGGGGTAGAAATATTATTTAGCCTAACACATCAGACTTTAAGATCCGTAGGCTTTAGTATTGCCAGGAGTAAGCACGAGACCTGTGTCTACTTTTCCTAGTCCAGAGAGTACCCACATAGCAGAGTTTTTGTGAGAGGTAAATGAAATACGTGTGTGTGTGTGTGTGTGTGTATGTGTGTGTGTGTGTGTGTGTGTGTGTGTGAGCGGGGAGGAGATAGCATTATGCCTTCCACACATGTTGTTTTAGTTAAATTGAGTTTACATCCTTTGTGTTGAAATTGAATTCATATAAATCTATTAGTTTATTATTAGGCTTTAATACTCTGACTGATTCAGATAAAATTTTATTCCAGCAAAACCTTTGAAACAAGTTGACTGGAGAGTTCTTTATATAGAGATAAAGATTTCCAAGTTCTATTTGGCCATCCTATTTTAATCATTTTATAAGAACATCAAAATACAACACTATTGGCAGTAGTATTTGGGCTGGAAAATTCCTGTAAGCTGACTCATTTAACATTGCTTTTCTCTGGTACCGATGCTGGTACCTTCTCCTTTGGATTCTGTATTCATCGGAAGTTTTTCATTTGCAGGAACAGACATGTATGATATTGTTGGGGCATTTTTTTTTTCTCTCTCTCAAGTGGATTTATTTCCAGAAAACTGATCGGAAAAACGAGCGTCCCCAAAATTGTGTCCTTATGACTTCCAGTTGGAAAGGAAGAGCCTCTGTCTTTCTGTGTCCATAAATCAAATATCAAGAAGATTTTAATTGGTTCTGCTTGAGTCACATGGTCATCCTGGAGCCTAATACTGGCTGGTAGATAAACTATTGTGGCCAACCACTGTGACAGAGCATCTTGATTGGCAGGCCCCCTGGGATCACGTGGGCTGGGAGAGGGGTGGTGTCCCAAAGGAAAAGTTGCTTAGCAAACTGCCAAACATATGTCTAGTACAGATAACTAGCATTTCAAATCAAGAGGGGTTTAGTGTATTCTTTTAGTTGAATGGGTATGGGAAGGTAACTCCCCAAACTGTGCTGGATCCTTGTAGAAATTTTAAGCTGCACATTTAAAATCTGTTTAAGGATACACTGGGAAGGTGTCCATCAGGTGGCATACACATTATACAGACATTCAAATAATGGAGCATAAGTGGCGATTTCTTAGATTGACTTAAATGTGGGCTGTTTTTTGAGTCAAGAAACAGAATGACAATAATGGCCTCCTTTGCTTTCTTGGTAGGGCTGGATGATTGCCTGCAGCAGTACGTCCACAAGTTTGAACGGGAGAAAATAAATGGAGAGCAGCTGCTACAGATTTCCCATCAGGACCTCGAGGAGCTCGGTGTCACACGAATTGGACACCAGGAACTTGTGTTGGAGGCTGTCGACCTTCTCTGCGCACTGGTTAGTTCAGGAGAAGGGGTTCTGTACTGTGACGGCGTTCTTTAGAACCTTATTCTTTTAAATTTTCATTGTTTGCTTGCGATTTCGCATATCATCATTTTCTTAATGGTCCGTTGTAATGAGCCGAAGATAATATAAGAAAGGACGAAAATAAATACTAGATTAAGATTTGGCAAAGTGTGGCCTATGATTCAAATCTGGCCCACTGTTTTTATAAATAAAGTTTTATTGGGACACAGCTGTGCCTGTTCATTTAATGTGTTGTCTGTGGCCGCTTTTATGCCATAATGGCAGAATTGAGTAGTTATCACAGGGACTGTGTGGTTCCCCAAAGCCTAAAATACTTACTATCTTGTCCTTTACTGTGAAAGTTTGTCTCTTACAGAAAAAGTCTGTATTAGTCTTATTTTTTATCTTTTATTAAGAATAAAAGGGTGGAGATAGTCCTGAATGAAATATCCTCTAAGTTGAAATGGCAAATGGGTTCTGATTTTTATGTCTGTTTTTGTTACTATAAAAAGCACATTTATATTTCACAGATATTTGTGATATTTAAATCACTGATTCTTGTACTTGAAATAATCAATGTATGAAATGGTAGCTAGATGGGAAAAAATGTGAACTTGGTTCCATTTCGCAGATGACTGACCTTTGGCTTGACCATGACTGAGTTAACTCCTGCCAGGTTCTGACTTGTGTATTACATCTGTGGCTGCGGGGGGTAGCTTTTTCAGGTGTGGGCTAAAAATACCCGTAAGGGATTTGTGTTTATGACCTGGTTGGCATAGGGTGGGTTCCATGCCTGTCTGTCATGGTCCCGTGCTAAATATACAGCTTCTCGAACTGTCAGCATTTGGACGGACTGGGCAGCATTCAAGCTGGGTTAGCAAATGCCGTGAACATGAGCCAGGTCCGTAGGGTCATCACTGAGCACGGTGAGAAAGAATGCACTGCACTCCTGATTATTCTGCCATCGCTGGTCTGCGTTCCATTGATTATACACCACTTGCTGCATAGTGCGTGCTCTTTTGCTTAAAATGGACAGAGCCTTGTCTTCTGCTCTGAGATGCGCCGCTCTCGTTTAGGAAAGTAATGGGGAAATTATTTGTGGTTGATGCCACCAGGGAGATGCCGTGGCCAGGCAGCGTGAGCGTCGGCTGGGGAGGCAGGCTTTCTGCGTTCTGATTCTGGCTCTGCTACACGCTCCTCACTCTGACCTCCAGGGAGACGGTGTCTGTTTTCCTCATCTGTACAGGAACATTCCCTTGGATGTGGCCATGTGCTAGCATGGAAGTGTTTTGCGCTGCCCAGATGCCTAAAAGTCCTGTTTATTATTAGAACTGTGTGTTTTATTAATACAGTGAAAATGTTTGAGTTTAGTTTTATTATACTTTCTGGGAACAGTGCTTTTCAGTCTTTTGTGCTCATTGGAATTGTCTCTTTCAACTTTGCGAGGGCTCTGAGGACAGGAACATCACTTCGAAACCCACGATATGAGAGGTGAGGAGGAATGGTGGAGAAGAGGCACGTCGTGTACAACAAGTGGGATAATAAACATAACAGCTGGCTCCCTTTGTCTTTCCCCTTCCCTACCTCTTAAAATATTAGACTAAAATGAACAAAGCTGGACAAATGCCAGAACCTAAAGCTGCGTTTTATCTCCTACGATTTCCTTCTCATTTCCTTTGTAGACAAAGTTTTGACCTCAGACTCATTCTGGACGTGCTCTGTGCTGTGGATTGCCAGTGAATGCATCTGACAGGAGGCTCACAGGAGGGTTCTCGAATGAATGTGGCTTTTCTGGTTGGGGAGCGTTTGAGAGAGTTTTAATAAAATATCTTTTAGTCTTGATATAATCTCCTTTTCACATGTTCATATTGTGATGCGTGTATTAATTATATACTATGTGGTTAATTTGTTTACACCATATAGATCTTTGTATATATAAATTGGTGATTTGTGTGTGTGTGTGGTAATTTTCTGCCTTGAACACTTCATCCCCTGGGCAGTTAATGTGTAGTTACAGTTGGCCCTGGTGTCATAAAAGGGATTTTTATGTAAGCTTAGTTTAGTGGATGTTGATTTTATGATGGACAGGAAATGAATAGAATTAGAAGAAAGGACGGGGGGGGGGAGGGGTAGGTAAAAACAAAAACATTGGAAAGTTTTGGAAAGAAAAGGACAGATAGAATGATAGAATGGTTAGGAACCTAAAATAGGGAACAGCTACTGGTTAAGATTCCAAAACCAGTGAATACACAGACCACATAAATCGCTGGCCATGGGTAGAGAGCAAGGAGAGACATCGCCGGCTGCGAACGTCAGCCTTGGCTGGCCAAGAGGAGAGTGCCTTGTATTATGGGCAGAACCAGCACCACTTCCCAGGAATGAATTCAGAGCCCAGTTTTTCTCCCTCTATCTCTGGGGCAGAGGGCAGCCGGGGCAGACTCTAGAGTAGTAGGTCTTTGCAGCAGGGGAGCTATCAGCCACGTGTGACTATTTAAGTTAAAATGAACTAAAATGAAATAAAATTCAGTTCCTCGGTCACAGTAGCTACTTTTCCAGCGCTCTATAGCTATTGTAGCTACTGGCCACGACATTTGGACAGTAAAGATAGAGAACATGTTCCTCATTACAGAAAGTTCTATGGAATAGCATTGATCTAGAGGGGGAGAGAGTTATAAAGTATAACTGTAACCCATTTTCCTTGCCAAATCCACTAGACCCTAGTTACCTGAAGACCAAGACAGAGACAGATGCGTTTTTAAGGTTGAAGCAGGCTGAGGAAGTGAACAAAGTTGGAATCAGTACACGTATTGAGTGATGCCACCTACATGTGTAATTAAGTGAAATACCTGTAATGTATCTACCTGCCTAGGATGTCTCTGTACCCCTAAGAGTAGTCATTAAAAACTGTCCTTTTTTTTTTTTTTATGGGGAGAAATTATGCAGGAGGAGTAATCTTTGCTAGCAATTTGTCTTTAACTTGATCTTGCTTCCAAGCTTATTGAATGCCTTTAGGAACACTGAGAAATATATTTCTTAGGTTGTGACTTAATTGACCCAAGCCAATAAGATGGTTTTGACTGGATGTCTCTGACATTCCTTAATTACACGTATGAGATCATGAACAGAGCTGGTAGGATTGGGAAAAGAAGGTAGATTTGTCCTCAGCTAAAATATGTATTATTTAAGGCACCAGGAGAGTGAGAATCTGTGTGTTTCCTCTTCTGTCGTCTTGTATGCTGTTTCTCTGCCAGACCAGGAAATGACCCCCGATGGCTGACTTCTAATGAAGTGAGATCTCGGTAGAAAGTTTTCTGTATGCGTGCAGATTTTTGGAGACTCGTTTCATTTCCTACCTAGTTTGTATTTTCTTGATATCTTATCCTAAAGCGATTTCTGAAGGAGACAGGTTTTAGGGAAAAGATTAGTGCAAATAATCAAATCTGGTCTCAGAAATTATTCATTTTCTGTCTTTCATTGTAGGGCACTTAAGTCAATAATCCTTTCCTGATTATGTTTCTGCTGTGGAGGTTCTTTTGAGCTAATATAATCACTTTCTTGTTCTCTTGATATTGTGGAATGGGATGGAAGGGGAAGGAATTTTCCTTCTTAGCTCCTTGCTGCTTTTAAACATTATCCTTTATTAAACTATATCTCTGCATCCTTCCAATCCTACGACTTGTTTTGGAGGGAAAATAAAAAGAATTGGAGCAAATTGAGTGGACATGAGAAGAACCAGTTAATAAGAAGCTGCACTCCCCCTTTATTTTAATATTGAAAGTGGTGAGTTTGTAGAAGATGGAGGTTTAAAAGTTCTTGTGACATTAACATGCACTTAATCCTCTTTGAGTTCAAGAAGTAAGTGGGGATGGTAATGAGTTCCGAGTAATTTATGATGACGTTGACTCTCTAGAAAGCTGACTTTCCTGCTTTTAGTTCGGAACTCTTGATATAAGTTGGCAGGCTTAGTAATTGACTGAATGAGGGGACAGTTCCCTTTAATCATATGCACTGGTCCTATAGAACAAGCTGTGTCATGTGGCTCTTTATCCATTCATTTGTGACTCTTTGATTCTCTGAATCGAAAAAAAGCCACGACGAAAATCCACCTTTTTATTTTTGCCTTCTCCGTTGAAGGACAATGTCATGTTTTCGTCTCTAGAAAACGGCTGTGAGAAAGGATGATAAATATAAGGTTTAGATGGAACACTCATTTTTATGAAATTCACAGGTTTTTTTTTTTTTTTTTTTAAGCTTACAGAAGGTAGTTTTCAGTTAATGGATCTGGAAGTTTTTATATTTATCCTTACTTAACTCCTTAAAAAATTTCTACCTACATCTTTTTAAAAAGATTCTTTTATATTATACTGGGAAGCAATATAAATTTAAACTTCAAATAAAATCTGTTAAAGTTAGAATTGTTCTCATCAAGGTTAAAGTCTTGTTATTGTTATTATTTGCCATTGTTTACCTTGCCCCTTCCCTCCAAAAAGAAAGTTGTCATAAACTCCCTGATATACTTAGGCTTTATGTATCTTGATTTTGAGATGTGACTCACCCGTTCTGGGATATTAGAGATGGGGACTGTAAGAGACGAGGGACTAAGGGACAGGCTGGGTGCAGGGGACGAAAGCAGTGCTCAGACCCAAAGCGGACCTACTGGCTTCTCCGAAGAGTGAGGTCTGCATGGTTAAAGCCAGCCGAAAGGAGCTTCTAGCACTTCAGAGGGGATGGAGCAGGTCAGAATAGAATTTGGGACAGTTAACCAGCTTGCTGGCTTGAGCTAGGTCTGAGATCACTGGCCACTTCCTTTTCGTCTCCTGCAGTGCTCATCTTGCTTTCTGTCTTATCGCTTTGTCTTTCCTTGGGCAGCGGGTAGAGAAGGGGGGACATACAACTTTGTGATCAAAAGCTTGAACCCTTAGTGCAGATCGCCTTGATTAGAATCCTACCCCTACCACTGATTAGCTGTGTAACTCCGAAGAATTTAATGTCTCTGTGCCTTCACCTGTAAAATGAGTTAATATTTTGACTTTCGTGGGCTGTTCACGTGAGATAGTTCTTATCTAGCACGTAGCCTGATTCCTGGCGTAGAGGAAGTGTTCAGTCATGTTGGCCATTACGTTATTCCCACTTTCTAAATGGGATCACATTCTTGCCTTGGGATGCTATTGACATAGTATAATATGCCCCAGAAATAACTTCATTTGTTGTTAAAATGATAGAACAGATGAAAATATGGAAATTCATCTCCCACCTCCCTCCAAAGTCATCTCAGATTTATGCGTTGTTTCCTGGGGCTTTTTTTCTTTATCTGAAAGGGAGTCTAGGCAATCTTGTCACGTGAAATTGTTTTTTTTTTTAAAGCACCCCAGTAAGTTGAACACTGTTCAAAAAGAACACAGTTTAGAAGCTCCCGAGACGGAAATTATATTTCAGATGAGTTGACGTTTAGCCAGTGCTGCTCTGTTCCTGTGAGAGAGT
>NW_011888859.1:3190525-3191840 GCF_000151845.1 Pteropus vampyrus | reverse complement strand
TTCAAAAAGAACACAGTTTAGAAGCTCCCGAGACGGAAATTATATTTCAGATGAGTTGACGTTTAGCCAGTGCTGCTCTGTTCCTGTGAGAGAGTCTCATCCTGTGGAAATTCATCTTTTCAAACGCTTATTTTATTGTCCACTGTGCTGGAGATACAGCAGTCACAGTGTACACAGCTTCCTGCCCTCACAGCCCTTGCATCTCAGTGAGGAAGACAGCAGAAAACAGGGCGGTTCAGAGAGATGACAGGTAGGTGAGGGGCCAGAGAGTGACCCGAGGAGGCGTTTGCAATGTCTGGAGACATTTTTGGTTGTCACAGCTACGGAAGGGGTGCTACTGCTATCTAGTGAGTAGAGGCCAGCTGAACATCCTGCCACCTATGGGAATCCGCCCCTAAAACCCAAACAAAGGATTGTTTGGCTCTCAGTGAAAAGTGCCCTGTCGATTGAGAAACTCTGCTCTAGATGGTGCTGGAAGCCTCGAAGAAGAGATGGGACTTTGGGCTAATCAGGTTGTACATGGTAAGAAGGAGCTTTTCCCACCAATGTTTGTGGGAGGAGCTTTTTGGGAAGAGGCACTGGCAGGAACAAAGTCCCTGAGGCGGCAGCAGGCCAGCGTGGCCATCGTGGGTGAGGTCGGCACTGTGGGTAAATCACGAAAGGTTTCGTGGCCACGGTAGGAGTTATTCAGGTTACTCCGTGGGCTTTGAAGCTATCGTGAGAGTTTGGACAAAACAATCGTTGATTGTTTTGAATTTTTCCCTTTGATTTTTATTTCCCACAGAATTATGGCCTTGAAACTGATAACATGAAGAACTTGGTTCTGAAACTGCGAGCGTCTTCCCACAACTTACAGAATTACATAAGCAGCCGGCGGAAAAGTCCAGCGTATGACGGGACCACGTCCCACAAGCCGCCCAATGAGTTCCTGACTTCCGTGGTGGAGCTCATAGGCGCTGCCAAGGCCTTGCTGTCTTGGCTGGACCGGTGCGTTGCCATGTGTTCCTTTGTCCTGTCAAGGGAGGGGGCCTGAGATGCACACGGGCCTGTACTTTGTCTTAGGAAAATGAACCATTGTCCCTGTCTTGTCTCTTCCACGGGGCCTCTCCAGGAACTCTGGATCTTTGGTAAATGTTAGGGTCTCTTTGGAAATTATCGAGAAGTGACTAGCAGGAGCACATTAACCTCATCTGAGAGAAGAGCGAAACTGTGCTGAAGTGGAGTTTTTACTGAGGTTAAACATTAATGATTATTTGGTTTTATGACGGTCGTCAGTTGGCTTCTGAAGGCTTGTTAAGTCTCTTGGCTCATTTAT
>NW_011888859.1:3157445-3189960 GCF_000151845.1 Pteropus vampyrus | reverse complement strand
GTGTTCCTTTGTCCTGTCAAGGGAGGGGGCCTGAGATGCACACGGGCCTGTACTTTGTCTTAGGAAAATGAACCATTGTCCCTGTCTTGTCTCTTCCACGGGGCCTCTCCAGGAACTCTGGATCTTTGGTAAATGTTAGGGTCTCTTTGGAAATTATCGAGAAGTGACTAGCAGGAGCACATTAACCTCATCTGAGAGAAGAGCGAAACTGTGCTGAAGTGGAGTTTTTACTGAGGTTAAACATTAATGATTATTTGGTTTTATGACGGTCGTCAGTTGGCTTCTGAAGGCTTGTTAAGTCTCTTGGCTCATTTATTTGACATTTTGATTTTGATTTTTTTTATCTAGCACTTCTCTGTCTCATTCAGATTTCTGTTTTGTGTGTTTTTTTTAGAGGAAACGGTTATATAACAAATACTTTAACTGATCCTGTCGTGTAGCTATGCTTGTCAGCATACAGTGTGGGATCCTGGTGGCTGCCCCTCCCCTGCCCCTCACACGTTTCACTTTTTTAAAGAGAGAATTTTGTTGCTTTCTAGGGCTCCATTTACAGGGATCACCGATTTCTCAGTAACAAAGAACAAAATCATCCAACTTTGCTTGGACCTGACCACTACAGTCCAGAAGGTGCGTGCGTCGTTGTCTCTTCCTAAACGTTTTTTTCCTCCCTTTTCCCTCTTTCCTCTTCTTCAGAGGATTTACATGCAGGTAGGAAGCGCCCTCTTTTCTCTCCATTTTTCCCTCACATCAGAATTGGGGAGGGGAAGAAAGGCTTTAAATTAGCTGCATGATGCAGTTGGCTTCTGAAAAATGACCAATGGCCGTCACCTCAAAGATTATCTTCTTTCGTTTTAAAAGAATTGAGCTACGTGTCCTGTTATTTTCTCTAAAATATTAGCACACTTAATTTTTAAAATAGAAATTCTGGAGTAACTAAATTTCACTAGAATGTTTGTTTAGGACAGAGGCTGACAGAAAAATCAGTATCTCATGGCCCGCCCCCATGTCAGAGGCACAAAGAAGCTTGGAGGTTTTCACATTGACAAAGGTTCTGGTTTGGAAATGACACCTGTCAATTTCATTCACAGCTCATTGGCCAGACCCAAGTATCTTAGTAAGGGCCAGGAAGACTGATATCAGTCTGTAACGTAGCTAGTTTCTGTGACCTGAACTTTAAAAAAATTTCTTATAAGACCCTCAGCTCTTAAGATCACTTAACATATTACCTGGCACCTAGGAAACACTTGTGAAATATTTTTGAATGGAACTGAGGCTATGAAACGTCATGTCTGCTTGGTTCTAAAATTCTGTGATCCCAATATTTGTTTCCACTGCTGATTTGGCAAAAAGTAAAGAAAGTCTTTTCCTCAATCCTGACTCTGCCGTATTATAGATACAGTTCTGAAAAGCCGTGTGATTTCTGCTTGTGCCTGGAACACGCGGAGTGAAGTTTGGCTTTGCATGTGGCAGCTGCTCCGGTCCAGTACTGAGGAGCAGCTGTTGAACTTCAGGCGCATGTGACTTCCCACACTTTTGAGGCCGAGTTCTTAGAAAGGAGCTCAGAGCAACTAAAGTGGCTCTGAGTTTCCGCTCTTTTTTTATGATGTGTGAAGTAATTTTGATCTAAAAGAGTCTGATACCAATCCTGACACGTTAATTCTACAGCCACCACACCCTGGCACTTGTGGTGGAAGGCATTTATTTTTTCCGAGACCTTGAGTTTTCTTTTTCTTCTCTGCATCCCTCTTCCCACTATATTCTGCCTCCTATTTTGATTTTTTACAAAAATTTACTTGGGATCAGTTAAAATGACAGTATAAGAGTTAGAGTTACACGTTGTAATTAGCAGATGGGAAAGTTTTGCTCATAGGTGCTTCTGTTTTATTTCAAGGGTCCTTGACCATGTGACTGATTCAGGCTGCCCCTGCTGTGTGTAGTGTAGGGGGAGGAGGAGAAAGTGATGAAGTCGAAGGCAGCGGTGGTAGTATTTGTCTTCACAAGGTGCTTTGCCGAAGCAGGTCGATGTTGGCTTCGTAGGTATCTGGAGTGTTCCTTACAAAAATATTTATTTAGCACTTCGTATGTGTCTGCCACTATTCTAGGCAGTGAGGATACCAGTAAATAGCAGCTGAAAAAAAATCCCTGACTTCATGGAACTTGGGGGAGAGAGAAAATGAAAAGATAGATAAGCAAAATGTATGTCAAGTGAAAGTCAGAGACGTGTTAAGGAGAGAAGGTACAGGAAGCCTTGAGAGTGGAAGCCGGTTTTAGATCTGTGGCTGGAGTAACCCACTGAGAAGGGGAGATCTGAGTGACCTGATCGCTGTGACTCAGTGTTTGTCTGGGCGGAATGGCTTACAGCATTGTCTCAGGTGGCGTTTTCCTGGTATTCAGAGAGGTGTTGATTGTTATGAATGATGATAAAACATCTCCGCTGGGACGGTGAGATCTGGATCCAGTCATGTCAGGAGAAAGGCGTCCACTGTGCCCCCTCTTCACGCTTGCCTCTGCTTATTGAGGCCTCACAAAGCCTGGTACGTGGTTAGTGGTGATTTTTAGGTGTCTGTTTAAATGAATGATATAATGCTTTGACAAATAAGCTGATGAGAATTTGTCTCTTAGGAGAAACTTAACCCAGATTTAAGGGATACAATGGATATTGTTTCTTTTTTTGTTTCTTTTTGGTTTTCCCTTTGGAGTTTATTGAGCCTGTGCTTCAGAGGTAGACAGTCATAGGTTCAAATCCTACCTCTACCATTAATTAGGCCCGGGACCTTGGACGAGTCACTTATGAGCCTCAATTTTTCTTATCTGTAAAATGGAAATACTAACACTTACCTTACCAGATGATTTGGTGAGATTTCTATAAGTTGTTGTTGAGAAAGAAAAGAGGAAGAAAAACTGTAATATGAAGACAAATGACCAAAAAAATTTTTTAAAAAATATATATTTGTAAAATACACATACATCCAAAAAAAAAAAAAACTATACAGAAAGGAATATATAAGTATAGTAGGCAATTTGGAAGAAAAATTGAGTTTATCTTAGCAGGGAGAGAAGTGTAGGGGAGCCAAGGCAAAAAAATAAGTTTTTAAAAATGTATTTATTTAAATTAGTTTCAAATATACAGTATATTGGTTAGACATCTATATAGTTCATAAAATGACCCCCCCAATTGCTCCCTCCCTCCTCTGGCCCCCCACTTAGCCATCATATTAATGCTAATTGCATTCCTTAAATTTTTTCATTTACAGAAAGCCTGGATATCACCACATGTATGCATTCATGTAAAATTAAAAATAAGGAAATAATATAAACTTAAAAATAATATTAAGAGGATTAAATGAGATATAAAATATATAAAGCCCTGTGCCCACTTAAGAAATAGTAGCCTATAATAAGAAATATAAAAACCTTGCCTGATAGCTGCCAGGTAGGCTGGCCCGAGTCTGCTGATCCAAGGAATGTGACAAAGCTCAGCCCCACCGTCGGGCTCATGAGCGTGTGACTTGCTTGCAATACTCCTTTTTTTCCATTCCGTGGCTTTCATGCCAGACAGCATGAAGTCACGCCTGCAGCTGCTTCCTCTCAGGAGGACTGGGTGTGGGGACCCCCGTTCAAGGTGGTGAAAGTTAAAAAGTGAGCCCTTTCACACACCGATGTGAACATTTCAGGGAGGCAGGTGTTTCTCTCACCCAGTGGCTCCATCACCACAACGAGGAACCCGTTTTCTTGGTGGCCTCTTGGATCCATCAAAGAATCAAGTATCAGGGATCAGGAGTTCGGACATCCACCTGGAACCTTGGGCCTCGGGGTGTGGAGAGGAGCTCTCTGCGTGTGGGTGGTTCTCACAGTGACAACAGTGATTTGGGGATTCGTAGCGAAAGATCATAAACACAAATTAGTTTTATTTCTAGCATAGGACCACTTAAGTGTTCTGTTTTTCTAAAGTCAACATTTATTTAATAATTCTGTCCTTCAGATGGTGTTAATAAGGTAGGAGCCATCATGGTAGTTGATGGTTTCGTGCCATGCCCAAGTTGGAGAAAGAAGAGCATGTTTTTGAGCTGTAATGACTCATATTTTATAAAAGTTGATCCCGTACTTCGGATTTGTATCAGACTCACGCATGTAAAAATACATTTCTAAATTTTTTTCTTTAAAACATTTTCTCTCTCAGCTGCTTTTTTCCTGAGAGTCAGTGTCAATTTTGGAAGCTCTGAGAAATTATAACTATTTGTCACATTTTTACGTAGTAGAGACAATTTTTTAAAAATTTTAAGAAGACCCTGAAAATCTGATTACAAAATCACATAGGGTAGAAATTGGTTGCTATTTCCACTCCCACCTCCCCGATAACCTAAAAAGACTTTCTGATCGAAGTGAAATTCTTTCTGACAATTCCAACAGAATTGACTAATACCTTTCATGTACATAAAATAATTAGCATTTTCCCTAGTATGTTCCAGTTAGGAATTATACTTAATGGTGCTGAATAAACTCGAAGACCGTATAGTTGGTCTCCCTTTTTCTTATGCATACACTCTGCCATGTAGAGATTCAAATTCTCTGCTGCAGGCAAGTTCTAGAAGTTTAACCGTGAGAATTTCAAACTGGCAGTTTCACTCTGGCCACTTCTAGACAGGACAATAGTGATTCCTATAATCAGCTAACCAGGTTCATACAGTTCCGAGTCTTTTGTTCTTAAGCTGAGTAAATAACGCTTTGCATTCCAGCCCTTTATTTAATGTCATAATAGCATACCTCAAGACCACTTTTTTGGCAGTGTGTTAAATGAATGTTTTGTGGAACTTTTTTTGTCTATTAAGGACTGAAATATCTGATTTAATCTCAGCGGTGCTTAAAATAAACTTTTGCGGCTGAGCTTATTCAGGCCCTTATTTCAAAGCTATTCTTATAGGCGGGCCCAGAGCCGAAGACGCCTGGCTTGTGGGCCCAGTGCTAGCTGAGTCTGCGGCCACGTTTGGGAGCCATTGTCAGGTTTACTGAGCTTTGACTTCTGGTGTTCTGCTCTCTGTACTGTCAGGACAGCAGGTGGATTTCAGCTCGATGATTTTTGTAGGTTTATAGATTAAATCATCGATCGGATGGGTTTCTGGGATAAACTCTTTGGGTGAGGATCGAGTGAAGCCTTGAGAGGAGTCAGGTGGCAGCTCCATGCCCGCTCTGCCCTCTCTCTCCACCCAGGTCTCTCTTTCACCAGGACTGCTCCGGCTGTGGGGTTGGGGGGATGTGTCAGGCACCATCTTGGGTTCCAGGAAATATCTAGACAGCTAAGCCGACAGTTTCTGAAAGTTTTTAGCTCTTACATTTAGTTTTCCTTTTTTTTTGTCTTTCCTTCTTTAGGATTGCCTTGTAGCAGAAATGGAAGATAAAGTTCTAACTGTAGTAAGTATACATTCTAAGAGTTACTGTAAACTTCCTTTACGAAAAACAGCGGCAATCACATTAATTAAAGTAAATGCACTGTGGTTAATTACTTCGGGATATACTTTGAAATATTGGCTTTTAGGATGTGGGACTATTCATTTAAATGGAAAAGGAAGAATAAAAGTTATTTAACAACAAGGCCAACTACTGTGAAAACCTGTGTTGAAATTGGATATATAGGGGTCTCTCTTTTGCTTTTTTTTTGTTTTTTTACTCCGAACGTTTTATCAGGGTGCAGTTATACTTAAGTTGATAGCTAGCCTGTTAATCAGGGCTAAACTGATCTGCAGATTTCACTTTAGGACCATTTTGAATAATGAAAAAAAAATTCTTGGCAAAAACTCTGTGATGGAGGGGGGATGTACTGTGCCTGTTTAAAGAGCATTTTGTAACTATTCGGCATCACTTCCTCCTTTTGACATAAGCCAGCCTGTGCTCTTTTGATAAGGCCTTCCTCCTACTGATGTTGAGGAATTTAGCAATGAAATTGCTATAAATATATGTTCCATAAATAGAGAGGCTAAACAAATTGGAGGAATGTGAAAAGTGTCACTTCTTGGATTCTCCCCCTTCAAAAAAAAGTCACTCTTTGGAATTTCCTGATTTCTTTGGTTGTTTAATTTTGAAAGGTTAGATGAATCCGATTGGGGGAAGTACCATGCGTCACCACTGTGATTTCTACATGGAGACCGCTTAATGCAGATCTTCGCATTGTCTCTAAACGTTTACTTTGTCGATGTTTGGCGTTCAGAGACCATGAGCGTCCCCGTCACTAACATGTCCGTTGACCTAAATTTAAAACACAAAACTATAAAACTCTTAGAAGAAAACAGGAGACACTCTAAGCGATCTTAGGTTTGGCAACGAGTTTTTATAGATACAGGACTACAAGCACGAGCCATAAAAGAAAAATGGATAAAGTAGACTTCATTAGAATGAAAAACTGCTCCGTGCACCGTTAGAAGGAAAAGATAAGCACAAACCAAAACACTTATCAGATAGAGGACTTGTAAACAAAATGTACAAAGAACCCTTAAAACTCAATAATAAAACCACAACAACCCGGTTAAAAAGTGGGCAGAAGATCTGAACAGACACCTCACCAAACAAAGTATACAACTGGCAAATAAGTATATGAAAAGATATTCAACCTTGTGTTTCATTAGGAAACTGTAGATTAAAACAACGGGATGCTACGTACACCTATTAGAATAACTAAAAACATGACAACACCAAGTGCTGTTGAAGGATATGGAGCAGTAGGACCTCTTATTTGTTCCTGGTTGGAATGCAAAATGGTATAGACACTTTGGAAGAGAGTGTGGTGGTTTCTTACAAAACTAAACATTCTTACAAAACTACGACTCAGCAATTGTACTCCTAGGTATTTACCTAAATGAATTGAAAACTTATATCCACAAAACTTTGCACAGGACTTTACAGCAGCTTTATTCATAGCTGCCAAAACTTGGGAGCAACCAAAATGTCCAGGAGTAGGTAGGTGGATAAATAAACTGTTGTACATCCAGACAATGGCATGTTATTCAATATTAAAAAGAAATGAGGTATCAAGCCATGAAAAAGTATGGCAGAAACTAAAATGCACATTACTAAGTGAAAGAAGCCAATCTGAAAAGGCTACGTGCAACGTAATTCTAACTATATGACATTCTGAAAAAGGCAAAGCCATAGAGACTGAAAAATACCAACGATTGCCGGGATTCGCGGTGGGGGAGGAGGAGACAGATGAATGAATGGAGCATGGGATTTTAAGGAGCGAAATTATTCTGTATGATATTGTAATGGTGGATACACGACGTGATGCATTTGTCAAAACCCATAGAACTGTACACCACAAAAGAGATCCCTAATGTAAACATAATAATCTCTCAATATTGTTTATCAGTTGTGACAAATATACCACACTAATGCAAGATGTTTATAACATCGAGTTACTATTAACTGTATTATAATCTGATAACTATTGAGAACTGTGTTTCGGTAGGAAAGAAGTATATAAGAACTCTGCACTTTTTGCTCAATAAACAGAAAGGTTTCTATAAACTTAAAACTACTTTAAAAAGTAAAATCTATTAATAAAAACAGGTGCAGGCAAAAAAAAAAAAGACACATTTTTTGAAACCTGGTCAATATTTGATAGGCAAAGAATATGAATGATCACTGAAAAAAAAATACAAATGGCTGTGAATCGATGATTCTCTTAACTGCCGAAAGGGGATTTCTGCCTGGTCTGTGCTCTTCAGTGGTCATAAACGAAATAATGTAAAAGCTGCACTTTTTAAACAAAACGTAAATAGTGGCATCATTCCCACAATTGCAAATACAGAGTCCAAATGCCATGCGTTAATTAAGCAGTATTATCAAAATGATTTCTGACCAGAGCTAAAGATTATAGGTGAAGTGCATTTCTTTAACATCTAGTTTGAGATAAACTTAGTTAATGATTGAACCTTTCCTGACTTTGTGACTCTCCAACTCTAGGTCAAGGTTTTAAATGGCATCTGTGACAAAACAATTCGCTCTACCACGGATCCTGTTATGAGCCAGTGTGCATGTCTGGAGGAAGTTCACTTACCAAACATTAAACCTGGGGAAGGCCTGGTAAGAATTCTCACGACACTTGTTTTTAAATAATAACACTTCGTCGTTTATTAAAATCTTTTTTTTATAATTCCTTATTGCCTTCACTGTAATTCTGAATAAGATTAAAATTAGACTGTCTCCCATCATGTACTTAGGAATTTGTCATCTTGAACTGTTGACATATTTTATGTCTTCAAAGTATAAAAATAAACAACAATTTTTAAACTGTACACTCATATCTTGAAGGAATTGTCTTAATAGTTTTATTTTTAGGACTTAGCAATGCAAGGAAATACAAAACATTTACACAAAGGAAAGATGATCTCTGGGTACATAACAACATCTGCTCTGAGAGTCTGTATTAGCACTTAGGATGAATGTGAGAAGAGGCTGTTTGGAAGAAATGATTCTTAAAAAACGTTCAGAAATGGTTCATCAGTAATGTATGAGCTCTACAATAACATACCCTGAGAATGCATACAGGTAGATACCTAGTTACTTAGATACCTAGCTCTCCCAGTCTCTAGCATGCAGCCAGTGAAAGTTGCTGAAATTTAAGTGAAGAAATTGTGAGACCCCTTGATAAACTTAGAGACTTTGAGTCCAGGTTTAAATCCCAGCCCTCAAGTAACTTAACCTCTTTATGTGTCAATTTCTTCATCTGGCAAAAATGTATAATAATAATAACTGTTCTCAGGGTTGAAAGTATTAATTTAGATGCTAGACACTGAATGCCAGATGCTGTATGCAGAGGACACGTGCAGTAATTGGTGGCTGCAGCTACTGTAGCTACTATTGATGATGAGGATGATGGGGAGTGCCTAGCGTATAGGTAGCTATGGGGGAGATAGCACGATAGTCTCTGCTCTCAGACAGGGGAAAAAAAAGCAACCAAATGTCGACCAGCCTGCATTCATAGTAAGTAGACGTATCCATACAGAGGGTGCTCGGCTTCAGAGTAAACGATAGATGATAATAAATTATTAGACAGAGAAAGTTTCTAGTCACATAGAAGCAGAGAAACGGCCCAAGTGGCAGAACTAGAGTTGCCACTTCAGATGGTACAAGCAAAGGCTCTGGGAAGAGGATCGCCGCATTCAGGGAGAAGCTGATCACTCTGCGAGTGACAGTGACCGGATAGGAGAGGAATGGGGAGAACCTTGAAGGGGCCAGAATTTCAAGAGACTCTCATTGTTGAGTGGTGTAGATGGCTGATCAGGGCAAGGTCAGGGTCAAAATAATTTCTTAGGAGAATTCGCATTATTGCAACATTGATACCAGGGTGAGCAGCTAGTCTCTGCCCAATCTGCTTTTTGCTGTATTTCCTCATCTTATAAAAGTTTAATAAACATTTTTTATACATGATGTGCCAAACTGCAGAAATGTTTCCTTGATGGTAGGAGTTCACTTCTGAGTTTGCTTACTAAGCCTTTTAGGAAGGCACATATTTATCTTACGCCTCCCTTAACCCAGAAGGGTGCCTATTTCTAAGTTATTCCCTATGTCGTGTTATTTAACAGTCTTTGCTCATACAGCTCTTACAGATCTGGGTTGTTAGTGGCTGGAATAAGACACCCCGCAATGACTGCTGATACCAAATTTAACTGAATATATTGTGTCACTAGATAAAGAGATGGTCAGGAGAGAACAGTCCTTGTTTGAAAGGCCTCCTTCATTCTCTGCAGGGCTGAGAAGATTCCTCCCAAATCCCCAGAGTTATGGCAAAATTTGGCGTGCCTGGCACGCAAATGACGACATCAAAGAGATGTCGTTTCTGATTTCTTTTACTGGCATTTCGGTTTCTTTAGTTCTCCTTCACCATTCCTTGGATCTTGTTTCACAATGTTTCAGGAGGCTTAGAATTAGTATTGTTCGGCAGGGGCCGCCTTTAATGTTTTATAAGTTCAAGTCTCATTTGCGGCTGTATTTCTAAACGTCGGCGTAAAGAATTAATATATTTGTGACTTGCTCTAGGGCATGTACATCAAATCGACCTATGATGGATTGCACGTGATTACTGGAACCACAGAGAATGTAAGTGCCTGTTTGTGAAAGGTAAAAGGTATTGGATGTTTAAACAAATTCGACACAGAGTCCCCACGCTTTTCATTTAAATATATGCATGCTGTTTTGTTATCCACGGTGAGAGCGTGGGCGCCTGTTTTGTTTATTTCTGTTGCTAGCTCGCTGCTTATCACCAGCTGTTGTCAATTTATTATTCAAATTGTCCTTTTTTAGCTCTCATTCACACACCTTGCCCAGTTTTTACTCCCATCCTTGTGTTAATTATTCCTTTTGCACCCTGGAAGTGTTAACCCAGAAATGCAAAAACAACGATCTGTTTGTTGCTGAGAATCACTCTTATAAGAACTGGGAATGTTAGCCATATGTGTAAAATATCGTTGTTGTTGTTGTTGTTATTGTTGATTGTTTAATGGAATTTATACGTGTCACTAGAAAGAAACTCTTGAGATTTTTGCATGATGTAGGTTTTTTTTTAAGGAGTTGTATTTCATATTTGGCATGATATTGAAGTTTAGTTGTTTTTTGTTTTGTTTTGTTTTGTTTTTGCCCTAATCCTTTGAATGGAAAAAACAGAACTGTTTCTACTGTGAGAGACTTTGCACACTGTTATCTTTCTTTCAGAAATTCTGCTACATGAAAGGTGTTTCTTTAGGCCCTCAAACATTTTGAATTTGGGAAAAGTAGAGCTAATTGAATGCTTTCTTTTTGCAACGTGCAATATGGCTAGCTTTTAAACGACGTTGATATGAAGTTTAAAATGTTTGAATAGCTTCCAGAATCTGTGTAAAAGAAGCACATGTCTGTGGAATTAATCTACTATTTAATCAACTCTGACAAGAGGAAGTAATTCCTTAAAATAGAAGAAATTTGGTACCTTTTCCTAATTTGTTGGGTGGAAATACACATTGAATTTTGAACTTCAACTGCCAGGTCTTTTGATAAAATAAAAGAGTATGATCTTTGGTGAGGATTTGTGACACTCGCTTGATTTTTATAGTAAGAGAAAAATGACATTGCTTAAGGCAGTCAGTGAATTATAAACAAATTGTGTGGTTCTGGCAGACGAACGAGGAAAAGATGGTAGTGTCTTTAGTCATTCTTCATTGAACTACAATGAGAATACACTGAAAACTACTAGGAATTTTTATATCACCTTACCTAATAGGCAATAACAGCACAGGAAGTTCTGCTTTTAGGCTGGGGATGTGGAAAAGAAAAAATGCACAACACGTTACGCGGTTCATCCCTTATTCTTGTCATAGACTGAGTATATTTCAGCCAAACCATGACAGGAACATACACACGCGCTACTCGGTGCATTATGTTGGACTTGGATGGATTAAGAGGAATGGTGAATACTGTTTCAGTGTTTAGAGTTCAAGTTTTGCACCTAGCCCTTTGGCATTAACAACCAGACTCTCCTTGGTCTTCTGGAATCAATTTCAATCTTGGGTAACTGTGTAGAACGCTGTAATATTGCTTTCAAAAGGTACACAGATTTCTCTTCTTCAAAACGCACCCCCCTTTTATTTTAAAGATGAGAGTTGAATGAGACTAAACAAGCTTCTTTGAATCAAATGATATGTCAAATGTAATGATATATTTTCTAGAATTCCTACCAGACTCAAAAGGCTGGGTGAGAAATTCAGGGTTTACCTGAATGTAGTTGATCCTAGCACCCCCATAAAGGATCGTACATGTTGTCTCAGAGAGAGGTGGTTTCCATCCAGTTTAAATTCAAAAAAGGGAAAATTTGTCTTATTACTTCTGGCCATCCATCTGAAAATGTCATTCAGTCCTTCAGTTATTCAGCTGTGTTCACCGAGCACCTGGATTGTGCTGAACACTTGTTAAGTCTTGTAGATGAGGGTGGGAAGTTAGGTAAGAGCCTACTTCTTGTAGGTTTAATCTGGATATTTTACACTTCAGGCTGGATATTTTACACTTAAATGGAAGTAGAAAATGCCAGCTCCCGCTATCACTGAAGGTCGCTATGATTTCAGAGTTAGAATATCTTAATGGAAGCCCAGTGGATGGAAATCACCCATTGCATTGCTAAGTCAATTTCTCCATATCTCTCTATCTTGGACTCTAGGCTGAAGCAATGCCAGAGGCCATTTCAGTCCCTGCCCATTTTTTTTTGTTTTTTTTGTTTTTTTTTTTTTGTTTGTTTGTTTTGGAGGTTATCTGAGAAGCCATGATCATTCCAAGGTCAAACCGAGTAGTCTCTCATGATTCTCTGTCTGGCTTCCTTTTTGATGTTGTTCAAGACCTTGACAGGAGTCTTGACAGGTTCCCATCTGTACTCCTATTCCCCACTCCTGAGATGAGGTGGGCATTAGATTAGCCTCTGAAGAATGGAAACATTCTTTTCCAGGTCATCACCTTCCACAACAAACCAGAGCAAGCATCATTTTTCTGTAGTCTGGCTCATGGTGAAGATAGGACAGAGCTACTGCCATAAGGACAGCTCTCCCTTTACCAGTGTTCTGCCAAGCACAAATCTTAATCACTTGGTAGGACATTTGAGAAATAAATGCATGAGGATCCTTAGGATAGGAAGTCAATTCAGGACACTGGGACTCGTTTTTTAAGATTACACACTTGCAGACAGGGACATCCTGGCCTCAGGGCCATCTTTTATAATATGAAGTTTACCTTAAATAAGTCCTCATTTAGCCCAGGAAGGTTAACTGGAAAAATCAGTCTGCAACTCTAGGTTAATCATCGAACACACAGGAGCAAAAAGGAACACTGAGACATTCATTTTTTTTTTTTTAAGTGCCTCAAGAGAGAGATTTGAGTTAGGCCATCTCCCTGTGGTATCCACGACGCTCGTGTCTCAGAGGAGGAGGCACCGCTGGTTGTTATGGAGGCAGGTTAAATGTTTTTAAAAAATAGCAGTCACACCTGTGCTTTGCGTTAGATCCAGATAAATCAGTGGGAGTGTTTCTACAATTTAATGCGGCTTGCTCACTTCTTGTTGAGCCTATCACAGCAGTTGAGTGAGAAAATTCAGCAAATGTATCTGTCTAGTTGCTAACCCCGCACCATGTTCAGAGGTGCTATTTTTTTAAGGATAGCTGTAAATTGAAGATTCAGCCAGTGTCAAGTTACTAAATAACATTTCGTTATAATTTGTAATCAAAGGTTTAGCCTTTCCTTCTTTTTTTGCTAATATGTGGTATCTTAATCTTAAAGAGTTCTAGTTTGATTAAATGAACAAGGATACTATGGGCAAAATATTGGACAACTATAGTCCATTAATATATGTAAATATACACACATATGTGAATATATCTATATCTACGTCCATTTGCAGATTTGTAGCAAAGTATTATTTGGGAAAATATAAAGTCTGGAAGTTTGTTTTGATGCCGAAAACGAATTTATTTTGAATTTAAGCTATAATGGAAAAAATTTTATTTTCTCTGAAGAAATACAATTTCTATTCTCACCCTCTTTCTATTTTAGTAGCATCGTGATAACATGTAAAACAAGGCTGAGTAAAAATTAGATTTAGTTCAATCATTGCTTAAAAGGAAATGGGATGACAGAGTTACAGAAATGGTCCTTACGTGTTAAACAAGTTGGTCAGCTTTTACAAGATTAATTTTGATAAGGATATATGTATATATATGTATAAGTATATGTATATGATGTATTTTTTCGGTGAAACAATGGCTTTTATCAGCTCATGATGTCAACAATATGTCCTACTCACCCTGATAGGTGAGATGAACCTGGCTCTTCTGACGGATTATCTGTAATAATAAAGAACACCTGAATAACACAAGCATTCCTATGTCAGGTTTTACACACTATGTAATCTCAGGGAACTCATGCATACTTTGTAATATTTCTTGAGAAAATTATGTTTCCATTGCTCACTGTCTACAGAAGAAAGAAAGA
Organism: Pteropus vampyrus; assembly: GCF_000151845.1. Lineage (NCBI taxonomy): Eukaryota > Metazoa > Chordata > Mammalia > Chiroptera > Pteropodidae > Pteropus > Pteropus vampyrus. Next base: position 3,175,968 of record NW_011888859.1, on the reverse strand, counting down.
AAAAGAAATCGAAGCAGAAAGAAATAGCAGGTTAGAAAAGTAAGACAGGTCTGCATTTGTTTCCAACAGTCTCCTGCAGACAGATCTCAGAAGATCCACGCTGGCGACGAAGTCATTCAGGTCAATCAGCAGACTGTGGTGAGTTCCTCGTCGCGTCTTCAGACTTGCTGTTCCCCTCCAGAACTCTGAACTAAACTCGAAGCCATTTTGCTTGAATTTTTAAAATTCGCCATTTATATCCAATTTTCCATAGTGTTAAGCAATGCTCAGATGGACATATTTGCATTTAAGTGCATGTCCCTCTGTGCTCACAGCGGAGCTCCTTGAGATACATTCAGAGGTTTGATTTTTCCTTACTCATGAGTCCCCGCCCTCGCTCCTCCTTTTCTTCCTTTAAAGGTGGGATGGCAGCTAAAGAATCTGGTGAGAAAACTGAGAGAGAACCCCACGGGCGTTGTGCTACTGCTGAAGAAGCGCCCCACGGGCTCTTTCAACTTCACTCCTGCTCCCTTGAAGAACCTGCGCTGGAAGCCGCCCCTTGTGCAGGTATCGTGCATATTTCTGCTACCTGCCTCGGCTGTGTTTCCGCCACCGGTTGCGGGCCTCCGTCTGGAGTCAGCGCATGGACCATGTCAAATGTCTGATTAGTCTCCAGAAAGAAAGCTGAAGATTAGGAGATTGGTTTCAGAACTCTGTGTGTGTGTGTGTGTGTGCACACGATTCTTCTCTAACCCTACTTAGATGAAAATAGACATTTGAGATTTGCCCTGGAACATTATGGCAGCCGCGAGCCACGTGCGACGGTTTAAGCGAAATCAGAAGTTCACTTCCTCTGTCTGACTTGTCACGTGGCAGAGGCTTCGCAGCCACGTCGGGCTAGTGGCTGTCACTGCTTCAGGAAGTTCCTTCTGGTCCTTCTCTCCCCTTTCAAACACACGCTTATGTAAGTGTGTCCAGTTTGAGCACTAGCCTTAGACGCATGGGGCTGAGTCCTGAGCTGCGATTTAGCAAGGCAGGGCCGGGGACAGTGGGACTAATGCACATGGTGGCCAGCAGCATCACTCCACCATTTAGACATTGTTTGGAATCGTCGGTCTTGGATGGTAATAAAAAGTAGACCGACTTTTAGTGAGTTTGATTATTTAAATTCTCTACAAACACTATATCCTTCATTGCCTGCACCTGGGTGGACTGCGCTCCCTGACCCCTCTCTTATGCCATCAGTCCTTAGTGTTTATTTCTTAAACTGTAAATAAAAAGCAATGACATTTTCATGCCCTTTGATAAGATGGAGATTGCAATTTACGTGTAACTGTCTGTGATTTTATTGACCATCTTCAAATGGAAGGAACAGTAGTCATCTCAGGTCATCAATATGAACGCTTAGCTATGTGTAGATCACTGGAAATACGGTTACATGTGTACCTTAATGCGGGGCGGGGGGGAGGTGCATAAATCACAGGATGCAGAGGGTGGAGCAGGGAGGGGCCCGGAATTAAAATCACTTCTTAAATTATAACTGAATGTATCAACCACACCCCAGCTGCTTCTGTTTGCATTGCTCAGTACGAGTTGTAACATCTTTAAAATTTGGGGGATTTCTCAGAATGGGTTACTTACCATCATAGAGGTCTTAATTCATCATTGGTTGTTGGCGCTCTGCCACCTGCTTGGTGCACGGGGTAAATGTTGGGCTCTAGCGACGGGGAGACGGGAATGGGCTGGGTGGGTGGAGGCGCCTCTTCCCATGGACGTGGGAGCACCTTGGAGCCTGGAAGGCGAGGTAGGGTTTAGCAGATGGGAGGGCATGTCACAGAGGAGATGAAGGCGAGGTGGGGTTTAGCAGATGGGAGGGCATGTCACAGAGGAGACGAACACTGTGGGAGGGAGGGAGAAGAAAGAGGAGGAAGCCAGCAAGGTGGCGTCTCAGGTAAATCTAGCCTTGGCCTGTTATACAGGTGTAACCACAGAGCGACAGGCTCCTATCGCTGTACTCGGGAGGGCAGCTGTCGACTGAGGGTTATTCTCTAGCGAAGGGGACAGCTATGAGGCTTCAGCAGCTGATACTATTGGCATTTGGGTTCGTTGGCTGGCAGAGGGGCTGCGGTATACAGGCATCACCATCCTCTGTGACATGCGTAGATGAGACTCCAGCCCTGGGGCGGAGGGTGGCAGAGAACGCAGGCTGGTGGGCTGAGGCGGTAGAGTGCCAGGCTGGGGAGCATGGGCTTCATCTCACAGGTAACAGGTTGATAGGTGTTTTTACATTAATATTTGCATTAGTTTGCTAGCACTGCCATAACAAAGAACCGCGGACTGGTGGCTGACACAACACTCATTCTCACAATTCTGGGGGCTGGAAGTCTGAGATCAAGGTGTTGGCAGGGTTGGCTTCTTCTAAGGCGTCTCTCCTTGACCTCCCGATGGCTAGCTTCTCCCTGTGTCTTCAGATGTCTTTCCTCTGTGTGTCTGTGTCCCACTCTTATGTTCTTATAGGGACACCAACTATATTGGATTAAGGCCCAATCTAATGACCACGTGTTAATTCTCTTAACGATTCTATCTCCAAATGCAGTTCTATTCTGTGGCACTAGGTGTTGGGACTTTTGAGGGGGACACAGTTCAGCTCATGACACTATCTAAACAGAAGAAACACCGGGTGGGAACTCTTGCATGTCTGGATGATGGGCGATGTGGTTCTGGGAAAGGCTGGTGACGGGCAATTCCAGCGAAAGACTAATATAAAAGGCTGTTTGGAAGAAGCATCAAGAAGACTCACAAAGCAGTACGGCATAGTGGTTAGGCGGTGGGCCGGGGGCAGGGCCGGAGTTGAATCCCTCTAGTTCAAATCCCAGCTTTGCCACTTACTGGCTGTGGGACCTTAGACAAGATTTAATCTTTCTAAACCTCCTAATTATTAGTGTTGACTGTTAGGCATTTGGGTGAGGGATGAGGAAAGCAAGCACAGCAGGTGTGAAATGTGACAGTGAACCTGGGTGGTGATATCAGTGACGGAAATTAGACCATCGGCAAAGAGCCATCTGGAAAGGCAGAGATGAATAGGTCTTTTCAGAATCACTGAGTTTGAAGTATTAGGAAAATTCAAGTGCATATGTTCGGAAGCTAAGTGAAAATTCTTTTTAAATATAGGCTAGAGCTAGTTCCTTGACCTCTGGAGATTCATTTAAGGAAGGAGCACTTTCCTGTTCCCCAGTTCTGTCTTCCTTTCTGCCAAGTCCCACTAACTGTGCACTTAGGGAAGAGAGGTGACAGTGATGGATGAGACACCCAACTTTGCTTTTGACTCAGGCAGAAGAGCACCATCGAAGTGCTGAGATCTTTTTTACAGCTTGGGTACCAGGTATTCTCACGTGTCCAGGATATTTTCAGAATATAAACCCTGGTAGATGAATATTCCACAGACTTTGCCCCTGGGTCGCTTGGCGTGTCATTCTTCAGGGTCTTTATTCCTGGGCGCCCACTTCTTCTGGGAGGGAGCTTCTTTAATTCTCGCCAACATCATTGATGTGGTCCTGTCCCTGTCATCGTTCTGTTTTAGGTCACAGTCCCGGTATATGAGGCTTATCGATTCAGAAGTAATCATCAATGTTGGCATTTTCATCGAGTGCCTAGTGTGTGAAAATGCTCCAGTGTACTTTTCTTCTTGTCGAGGGCCTGGATCCTGCCCCATGTTTTCAGACATCATCCAAGATGAACAGATGGAGATGTTAATCGATTACAGATTGAGTAGGGCTGACAGAGGACGTGTTAGTGGCCAACTTCCAGGAAGTGGTGATTGTGCTCCAGGAGACTCTGGACTAAGCTCCTGTTTTTCTGTGCCTTGGTGTCTCCCCTGAAAACGGGGCTGTCACTCTGTGAGCCCTGGCTATGCTAGCCCTTGCCACCTGAATCCAGTCCACAGTGTCGCTTTGGAGCGACTTGGGGGTCTCCATCACCATCTGGGCTCCATAGGGTACGAGGTGCCTTTTTATGTCCGTCCAGGGTCTAGTGCTGTTCTCATGGGGTGCCTCCCGCTGGCCTTTACCAGATGTCTTCGTGTCTTGACTCTGGGATTCTTTCGTTGTGCCTTTACCGACTAGAAAACGTTCATCATTTTGTTGTTGTTATTGTTAGTCTATAGAAGAGAGAAGATCGAAGGTCTCACATGAGATTTAAAGAAATGTCTTTTGAGACCGATCTCATGATTAAAATTGATTTGAATGATTTTATGATTTTAAAATTAACTTGTATGTACGCGTATGTGTATACAATGCTAAATTAAATACCCGAGGTTGTGCGCTGACTATGTGCCGAACAGAGTGCTAAGCTCATTACATGTAATATCTCACTTCGCACCGCGGCCCTGTGTTGGTGCTATTCTTGTCCCCATTTATTCCCATTTTATAGACAAGGCACAGAGAAGTTCAGCGATTTACCCAGAGACACACAGCTGGTAAGAGGCGCAGTAGTTCCTTTTCATCTGTGGTTTCACTTTCCGTGGTTTTAGTGACCTGCAGTTTCATTCTCCTGTGGTCAACCCCTGTCCAGAAATATTAAATGGAAACTTCTAGAAATAAAAAAAACTAATCCGTTTAAATTGCTCCCCCTTCTGAGTAGTGCGATGAAGTCTCTCGCTGTCCTGGTCCATCCCTCTATCAGATTGGCTATTTTGAGAGAGAGACCACATTCAGATAACTTTTATTACAGAATGTAGTTAGAATTATTCTATTTTATGATTAGTTATTGTTAATCTCTTACCGTGCCTAATTTATGAACTGAACTTTATCACAGGTATGCACGTATAGGAAAAAACATAGCATATATAGGGTTCGGTGTTATCTGCAGTTTCAGGCATCCACTGAAGATCTTGGAATGTGTCCCCGGCGTACAAGTGGGACCGCTGCATAGCCAGGATGGCACCCACATTGTCCGAGTCCCCAGCCCACCCTCCTAGCCAATGGTAGCGTTGTTAGTGATTTGTGTGCACTAACTCATTTAATCCTCGCTGCAACCCTGTGCAAGAGATCCTGTCAGCACGACTCTGTTTCAGAGGAGGAAACTGAGGCATGAGCTTTTAAATGATTTGTTCAGAGCTAGAATTTTAACCTGGGCACCTGGCTCCCAAGCCTCTGTCTCTCACGATGCATCTTGTCTTTCAGAGCCCCCAGTGAATTCTGAGTGTCTCAAAGAACAATACAGGGCAAATGCTGCTAATAGCTATAGACACATGAATGACCTCGCCTCGTTTACGCTGGGGCTGGGGCTGGCTTTGGGGAGGGGGAGACGTGCACCAAGAATAATCTCCGAGGTAACCTCTGCCCTTTTGCACTTACCCCCGTTTCAGACCTCACCTCCACCCACGACAACCCAGTCCCCCGAAAGCACCATGGATACCTCGCTGAAGAAGGAGAAGCCAGCCATCCTAGATCTTTATATTCCTCCCCCGCCGGCTGTTCCCTACTCTCCCCGGTACGTCAGAGTCCATGTTTGCGGTGTCCATGGAGATTCTAAGTAGTGGTGTGAAGACCACGCAGATATTGAGAGGAAAAGTCGCCGAATTCCAGTGTGACGGGGTTGAGTCTTGAAATTGCCATTAAGGAGTGTGATTCTGGGGTTGGGATGGGGAGTGGGAGGATTGGGTGAAGGTGTGCCAGGGTACCTACTGCCAGCTGTAAGATTAATAAGTCCTGGGGCTGTAACGTGCAGCATGGTGGCTGCAGTTACCAACACTGTGTTTTGTGTTTGCAAGTTGCTGAGAGAGTAAATCTAAAACATGCTCATCAGAAGAAAAAAAAAGAATTTGTGACTATGTGAGGCGATGGATATTAACTAAATTTATTGTGGTGATCATTGTGCAATCTACACATATATAAAATCATTATGTTGTGTACCTGAAACTAATACAGTGTTATGCCAATTATATCTCAGTAAAACAGGGGGGAAAGTGTCCCTACGTTTTCTTTAGGGGGACATGTAGGGGCAGATCCAGGTTTTGTGGGTCTTGAAGTGTTACAGTTTGGGGAAGAAGGGCTCTTTATGAAAGTGTGTGCTCTTGGAAACACACTGATTTGGCTCCTCCTTGGCCATTGAAAGGGGCTGTTTGGGGGGTTCCCACATGGTAAATTCATCTCTGGGAAGGAAGATAATAAATATTCCTGGGAGATTAAAGTTATAGCTTTATTTTGCCGAAGGGGATGTCGTTTTTATAGCACTCAAAGAAACATGAATGTAGGTGTGGATGTACTGTATTTGCATGCACATGTGTGTTTGTGTGTGTGTCTATTATAAGTTCTTAAAGATTGTTGCTTTCTTACTGGCTATCTTAAGTGTTTTAAGGTATGAATGTGGTTGTACCAGATGATGTATAGGTATGCTATGTAGGCTTATTTATATCAACGTACATATTTGCATATGCTGGTAAAACTGGAGAATCCGGCTCATTTATTCGATATACATCTATTTAGTGTCGGGCCTCTGTGACCATCTTACACAAAACAATGTAGTTCTTGCTCCAGAGAACTGCCAATGTCTTAGTCAACTGGTCAAGAATAAATTGAGAAACATGTAATTATGCTATAATGTTTCATAAGACAAAGTTCAAGTTGAACATAGGGTGATGTTTTACTTTATATTGGAGTTTTTCATTTGCTTGTTTGTTTTTGTTAAACTGAACTATTTGCTTCTATTATGTTTCTTCTCTGGGCACCAAGATGAATTAACACCATTTCTCTCTTCTTTGAGGCTTGGTTTGCCCAGAATTTATTAAAGCATATAGAGCAGTTACCTTACGTGATCAGGGACATTCTGGTTGTTAGACAGGACCCTTCCCTGAAGTCGCAGACCAGAGTCATGTGGCCATGAGGTCTTAGGTGTGTTTAAAGTGACAGGTAGTGGCCTTTGCAGATGGAAAACACAGTTTCACTGATGAGTAGTATGTGGGTTGTTCTATCAGAAACTGTAGGGAGGACACCGTTAATGAAGGATATCTTCTGAGTGATGAAAAATGCACACAGTTACAGAGGATGAGTAGTGAGTCACGAAAGCTTTGTGAACAGGATGCTATTGCCAGGTTTAAAAGTGTAGAAAGAGGTAGACCCATGGGGGGAGGGGCGTGCAGGTAGCTGGCTCACTGGGATCACCACACAGGCGAGGCTGATCTTCAGACTGTTTTTGTACTCAGTTGATTCTGTGATTTGTCTCGTCGTTTTTTTAGAGGGATCAACCAATGGAATTTATTAGAGGTAAAAAATTTAACCAGTTGGTAACTTGGACTCAACTAAAATGAATTTTAACTTTTTATTATAAGCTGACATTTCGAAAGAATCAAGTTGGATTCGATGATCCAACTTTTGCCAGTTTCTGTCCGTAGTTCAGAAAATAGACACCTCGCATGGGGGACTATAAAGGCCCCTTTGTATTTTTTGACATAATTTTCAAATCTAACAACTGCATTATACATCGAGCGTCTTCTTTGCTGGGTCTTGGCAAAGATACTACTCTGGGTATGAGAAAAATGGTTCAAGAGATCACACCTTCTCTCGTGATTCCTGTAGCAAATAATGGACAGTTCAATGGTAGGACAGATGTCCAGGGCAACCAGAGCTGTCTTTTCAAAGCTGTCAATATATAGGACCATGGAAAAAAATTTCATTTTCCCTTATTTAGTAGGTGTTTACTCTAATTTAATAGGATCTCTCTGTATTTGAGGGGCAACTGGGATTGAAAAAGTAATGATTTTTCCCCCCAGTGGGAAAGGGGATTCAGATTTTCTCATGGATGTCTCCTGTAATTCTTCAGTATGGGAGGGTCTTGGTCAACAACTTCATCATCGCCTACTGTCTTCCAGGGATGAGAACGGGAGTTTTGTGTATGGAGGATTCAGTAAGTGTAAACAACCATTGCCTGGTCCCAAGGGTTCGGAGTCCCCAAATTCCTTCTTGGACCAGGAAAGTAGAAGACGGAGATTCACCATTGCCGACTCTGATCAGTTGCCTGGGTATTCGGTGGAAACCAATATTCCGCCCACAAAAATGAGACAGAAAACACCATCTTACGGTACGTTTCTGAGTGTGCGTTTTGTTCTGCTGTCCGCTGTTCTTTTCTTCTCCACCCCCTTCCTTATTTGGAGCCGTCAGATGAATCTGGCAGACTCTACGGGTAATCTGAGGAAAACATAAACCTCAATGAAATTCTAAGTATGAGACCTTTATTCATCTCTGTAAAGCGAAGCCTTGTTGAGTCACTGCTCTGCCTGGCATCAAAGCCGGTGGGTGAGATCATGTTACAGTTTTAGCTTTCAGAGGCTGGGTTTTAACTTTGGAGTTGTTTTGCTCTGTACACACCACAGACTCAAGTTCAGCGTGCCTCTGTCCTGAGTGCTCGCTCACGGAAATGCGATGCTTGAAACTACTTTCTTTATTTTAAAATAGGTTATTGCTTCTGCTTAACTGAGTGTGACATTGCAGGGGTGGCGGTCTAAGTTACACATAAAGGGAAGGGTTCTCCAAGTCCAAACACTCAGCCCTGTCGCCTTCCTTCCCCTCCCGCTGAAGGCAAGCCCCGGCCCTTGTCCATGCCTGCGGATGGGAGCTGGATGGGGATCGTGGACCCTTTTGCCAGACCTCGAGGTCATGGGAAGAAAGGTAAGTTTAAGCAAATAGAATCAAATAAGGAGCGAGGAGGCCCAGGCCCCAGTTTCAGCCCTATTCCTAACTGCGGTTAAGGATAGAGGACTCAGGATGGAGGACTTAGGGCTTCTGAGTCTCATCTTCTCATCTGCAGAATCAAAACTGCTAAAGAGCTCTCAGATCCTACTTATTTCTAGAATGGCAGAATTATGCAATCCTAGTGAGCTCTTAGGAGTCTCCTAATTAGTATTGTGTGCTTTGAAAAGGCCATAGACGTTAACGGTCCAATTTCTAAACAAGTAGAAATAAATTATTCGTTAAACCATCTCATCCCAAATTTTATGACTATAATTATTGGAGTCTGATGTTTTTAATGAACAGAATGGAGTTTTTCCCTTCCAAATCCATCTTGTGTTAGAGAGTAACGACCGTTGGAAAAGAAATCTGTGTTTTAATTCACCCTGTAATCAGTTACTGGTTATTGCACTGGTCTTGAGGGAAATGTTTATAAATAGTCTTATTTTTTGCTAGTTTGTATTTGATTATCAACCCTGGCAGGGCATTTATAGCGTTGTTTTGGTAGTGCTGAAACAAAAGCAGATGAAAAGTTAAAGTTCAGTGGGTCTCAGATAGTAAAAGGAAGAAGAAGAACATTCTGGAGGCCCAGCTTCCAGAACGATCAACCCTGAACATCTCCCAGACACTTGGTAACGTGTGTCCCCTACGTACCCTAATCACCTGGATTATGCTAATGCGGAAGAGGGAGAAGACAACTGTGGAAGGTCCAAGATACCTCTAGGTGACGTGTGAAAATCAGAGCAGTCAGCAGGTGGCAGGGCTGTCCTTTGTTTAGATTTAGAAATGTCAGCATCTTCACCGCCATTCTTTTAGCCCGTTAAGCCCTTGAGTTAGCCCTTTGGTTCCTTTACATATTGAGAGATGGAATGAGGGAGTGGGGGAGTGTGAAATCAGTAAATGGAAACTGATTTGACCCCCTATCCCATTTTCCACATTTTTCTTGTATGATTGTTTTAGAATAAAAGGTGTCTGTCTGCACAAAGGGCACTTAAAAAAAATAACAGCTTTCCTGTGATATAACTCACATACCATAAGACTCACCCTGTTAAAGCGTACAATTAATTGAGTGGTTTTTACTATGTGCATGGAGTTGTATGTCCATCGTTACTGTTTAATTCTAGAACATTTTGTCATCGCGAAAAGAAACCTGACTCATAAGCGGTCACTTCTCGTTGCTTTCTTCCCGGCCCCTGGCAACTGCCTGCCAATCGACTGTCTCTGTGGATTCGCTTATTCTGGACATTTCGTATAAATAGACTCCTACGATATGTGGCTTTTTGACAATGGGCACTTTTTGAAAGTAACTTCCCCTTTGATCGCAAAAGTAAAACAAGTACATTGAAAAACATCTAGAAGGTGCAAGAAAATAAAACTCAATTGTAATCTGCTTCCCCAACCAAGAAATAACCACTCTGAACGTTTTGTGGATCTTCCGGTTGTTCTTATACATGTTTTATACACTTAGAAAAAATGTGCAGAATGGGAGAAATGGATGTTCACTAATACTATAAGGTGGATATTATCTAGAACATTTTTTAAAGTTACCACATTAATATTCATCTATCTTATGGTTATAGCACCTATTTAAAATAAATAGTCTGCTATTGTTATTTCTGTTTCTTTCTGCCCCGATTGTAAATGATGCTTCATTAAGCACCCTGGTACATAGATCTTTGCACAGTTTTAGGAGTGGAATTTCTGAGTCAAAAGAATGCTATATGTCACCAAAGTGCCCTAGTAGGTTTCTATTTAGTTTCATACCCTCCACACCCCCCCAAAAAGAGAGAGACACTGGCATCTAGGGCAGGTTCATTCTTCCTTGCTCAGAAATGTCCCAAGCATGGCAGAGCATTAAAATTTTTGGACCCCATCCATTAAAGGTGAATAGTGCCTGTCTTTCATTCAGGTGACAACTGAAGTCTTTCCTCCCTTTTTAAAGGCTCCTCAGTGGTGCTCCAGGATAAGAACCACTGTTCTAGAAGCATGCACTATGTGTCGCATGCACTGAAAAAGGACGGCTGGGGAAAGAGTGATAGAATCATACAGTTTTCTTTTGTTTTTGTTTTTTTTTTTTGATTTCAAGCAAAATTATGAAAGTTCTTAAAGGTAAAGAAGGGTGGGCTCTCTGACTCTACCCTGCCCTTGTGTCACCTGTCAGGTGTGAAAGCAGCCTGAAGTGTGTTGGCCCTCTTCCATTTGTGCCTTCTAACCACCCTGTGGGGAGGGCCTGGCCATCCGCAAGGCCTTGGAGCCTGTCCGTGGGAGGAGGGTAGGGGCTGGCGCCCACTTTCAGAGATGCATCGGAAGTCCGAGCAGGCTGCGGCCCGCTGAGCAGGCTGCAACAAAGGGTTATTTTAATGGACTTGTGGGCTTTGTCTGCAAACAGGTGAGGATGCTCTTTGCCGGTATTTCAGTAACGAACGGATCCCTCCCATCATCGAAGAAAGCTCCTCTCCGCCGTACCGGTTCTCAAGGCCCACGACCGAGCGGCAGCTGGTCCGGGGCGCGGACTACATCCGCGGGAGCAGGTGCTACATCAGTTCGGACCTGCACAGCAGCGCCACGATTCCATTCCAGGAGGAAGGGACCAAAAAGAAACCCGTCTCGGTGGGGGCCAAGTCCTCGTCCACAGAACCGTCCGTGCTGGTCAGCTGGTTTACTCGCCTGAAACTGTTGACTCACTGAGCCCTGTCTTCGCGGACTCCTCCCTGTCTCCTGCTCCCAAGTGCCTTGCTTCCCGCGTGGACGACCTGTTCTGGTTCTCTTCATCCACAGTATTATGTAGAGACATTAAGCAAATTCTTAAAAAAAAATTTTTTTTTTTTGAAAATCGTACGCCGTCCTTTTTGGAAATTTGAAGTAATTGGGTGAGACCAAATCCAGAAGGTCTTAGGCGCTGGCTTGTGGAGGCAGAGGAAAGAAATGAGTAGAGAGTCTGCCCTTTGTTCTTCTTTAGAGTTGGGACCTGGAGACACTCTGCAAACCAGAGCCTCTGCCAGAAATGTCACGGTCATTGGGAGGAACTGGGGCATTGTTCATGGTGGGAGCGGGATCACATTGGTGGCCGTTGTCACACAGATGTGTTGGTTTGTGGTCCAACTTCTTCGCCTGAAAAAGCCAGTGGAGAAACATTTTTGTTTTGATTTTTTTTTTTAAGCGACATCCCACATTTGTAAGTGTAGTATCTTTGACTTTGAAATCACAAGTGTCTGCCTTTTTCAGAGCACAGACGTAAGTGTAGGCCTGTTACACTTGGTTGACCCCCTTTCCCTAACAATCTCAGTATAGGTCAGTTAATACAGAAACCCACAAACACAGTGACATAGGGCTTATTACACACAAAGACGTTTATGGTTCCGAGGGGTGGTGTTGTTGTTGTTATATGTTATTGTCTTTAAAGGAAAAGAAGCTATAAGATTTGCTGACAGCCAAAGTATCATTCAGAAAAGTGAAACAAGACAGGTTTATGAGAGAGACGTCAGTTTGCACATTGACCTGTTCAGTGCCTATCTTCCAGGAAAAAATGGACAGTTCTTCAAAATTGTACACGTTTTGCTAATTAGAACCATCTTGGAAAGTCTCACGGTCACAATTTTTCAACTAGCATCAGGTATTTTTGGAAAAGTATGTCTGGATATTAACTCTTGTTTAAACTGAATGTATGATATTTTGTTAGAATGGAAAAGTACTATCTTGTTAATTTAAGTGTTTTAAAATACAGTTGTATATTTTTCTTACTCTTAGTCACATGTAATTGAAATATTTCTGTTTCGCGTCATACACGAAGCTAATGAAAAAGAGTGTTCAAAGTATTTTCAGATTTACAAGTGACCACCATGGCTGCCGCCACCATGGGTGCTATTGCTAAAAAAGAAAAATAATAAACCTTCCCAAGCATTTTGGGATTTTATGGATTAGAAAGGGGGGTGTCCAGGAAGTGTCTGTAAAGTCACATGACATTTGGGGAATTTTCTGAGGTGTGCTTCTCGTCAGAGCTGGTATCCCCTACTTAAAAATACTCCCCACCACCCCATATCACTGGTATTGTTTACTTTGCTGAACTTCCTGAAATTCAATGAATTGGAAATTTCGTGGAGTTGGTAAATATCTTCCTTTTAAAATATCTTTGGTGGGTGGCGGAGGGGTAAGGGAACTAGCAACCCTTAGATACTAGTGGGACTGAATTTAGTCAAGCTACTGTCCTGTCAGCCTCTGAGAACTGCAGTGAGAATATGGGTGTATCACGGGGGATGGAAAGGGGTTTGGCAAACCCAGGGCAGGAGAGGCCGGAATGTGGTTCATTGGGTGCTTAACGGCACAGTGTACAGGCCAAAGGTGGGGGCGGGAGGTCTGGTAACAGGGCCCTGGTGACTTGGAGGGAGCCCTTGCCCATTTTACTGTTAGCCCGAGCTGGCTCTGTGCCCGGAAACAGGGGCGGCAACATCCCCTCTCACTCCCTGGGCTTAGGGGAGGGCTCCAGGCACTGCAGTTGGGCTGAGTGATGAGTAAAGTAGCTTTGGAGGTCTTAGCTAGAGATTAGCTCCTCTTCGGGGAAGAAGATGCCACTTGTGATCAAGTGAAAAATGAGTATTCAGAAGTCAGTCTTAACTATAGGCAGTGCCCAGCTTAAATTCCTTAAATTCCGATACAGATGGGTATTCTTCAGACTGTTCCCCGACGCCCTGGTGCCGGGGGGGTCGGGGAGGCGGGGGCAGCGAAGTTTCTGGGCTTTCTACCTTCAGTCAGCCTCCACAGCTTCTTGTTTATTTTTGTTTGGAATTTTCTTCTCAATTGTGTTTGAGAAATAGATTGCTGCTTAAAAAAAAAGTTTATATATCACTCTATTGTCGAGATAATAAGTAATAGTTTCATGCTAATTTCTTGGAAACTAATGGAGGCTGCTTGCCTCAACTGCACCCCAGGCTTAACGGCGGATGTGTGTTAACGTGTGAAGATGCAGAGTGACACTTTTTGACGTGATACTTCCAAACAGTGATTTCAAAAATACTACCAGACCCAATCGACACACGTCCCTTTTTATAAGAAGCATTTTATAACATCACTGCAATTATCAAATGAAAACCAATGACGATAAAACCTACCTTTGCATATAAAAGTGTCATCCCCAAATTGACTATTCTAAAATGAAGTTAATAGGGAATGTAACCGTCCTCTATACACATATATCAATTTAAGGTCCTCATTGAAATATAAATATATAAGTATCTTATAATGGAATAATTATTTTAATGTGTAAATGCTCTAGCATTGTTATATTACACAATGTAGTGAAATAACTTGTATCTCTGTGTAAAATCACCATGAACGTGGTGTTTATAAATGCAGACCAATACAGGCCAGCTATGTTGATAGCTCGACACCAGAAACAGATTGATGTCAGCAATATGATTTTCTAAAATGCAGCCAATTCTTAATAGAGCCCTAGACAAAACAGAGGTTTATACTAGCAACACACATGGAGTGCTTATTGGGTACCTGGCATTGTTCTAAATACAGCTTTATGAGGTGGGTGCCACTGTCACTCACATGTCACGCACCAGGAGTTATCCAAGGGTATGCAGCTGATAACAGCAGAGCTGGGATTAAATTTGAAGCAATCAAGCTCAGGTGTTCTTGTTATAACCACTTTGCTGGGCAGGCTTCTCTCAACAGATAGAACGCTCTAATCGCATTCCTAAAAAATCCAATGCATGTTAAAACTGGGCTAAGAATTCCCTGTGTGTTTATAGATAAAATAAGATTCAGAGCCTCAAGTAATTACCTAGGTTTCCATCCATGTGAATATATTATGAGGAAACTGAAAGTCGTGCTTACGGGGACCTCTTCGTTGTGAGGGGTCTTACCCGTGGGGCTTACGTGGCCCCCCTCATCATTGGCACCTTAAAAGCCCTCACATTTCCAAAACTGCCCGTAGGGAGCGGGACCATAGCTTTGAGACCAAGTGATTTAAAAAAAACCCTGTATCATCATTAAGTAGCGTTCGTTCAGTCTTTAAGTATTTATCCATTTCCTCTCTCTGTGTCTCTCTCCTTAGTTCTCTCCTCACTAAACTGGAAGTTTTAGATTCAGCTTTGTGGGTTGTTTTTGTTATTGTTTTCTTCCCCCACTTGAAAGTCAAGCAGTTGTTGGTTCCTCTGGCCCAAAGACCATGAAATATTTCCAAATTTCAGTTTGCTAGCCCTTGGAGAACCCTGTAAGGTATTTACGCACATACCTTTTCATACCCTAAAGAGCTTGAGTAAGTAAATCACATTGATGTTTGTATATTACCGGCAAAGAATAACCATCATGTTGCTTTATTTTGACCACATGGTGTGAATGGGATGGCCATGCAGACCTCATGTGGATGTTTTCACCTAGCGTATCTGGCATTAGTCTTTACAGACAAGTGGTTCCCTTTTTGCTCCCACTTGTGTGAATAGAATCACTGCATCATTTCCTGTGGGGTAAGACTACTGCGAGCTACTTCCTTGGAGATTATGTGGAAGGTAGACACCTTGAAAAGGAATCAGCTACTTCTGGTATGGCCGCTTTTTGGCTTGGAAAATGACATTTGATTTTCTTTTCTGAGTTACTCTGCTGATGTAATTTTTTTTTGTACGTTCATGCTAATCACTTGGAAGGTGAGTATTTAAAAATCTGTTGATTAAAAAGTGGCTTAAAGAGCCCACAGAAGCTGACTTTTCTGCTGTTTCTTCAAATTGTGGTGAACTCTATTAGGACCTAAAGGGACTAAAAAATAAATTTTATAACCTAACCTGTAGACGGTCACAATTTTTCAACTAGCATCAGGTATTTTTGGAAAAGTATGTCTGGATATTAACTCTTGTTTAAACTGAATGTATGATATTTTGTTAGAATGGAAAAGTACTATCTTGTTAATTTAAGTGTTTTAAAATACAGTTGTATATTTTTCTTACTCTTAGTCACATGTAATTGAAATATTTCTGTTTCGCGTCATACACGAAGCTAATGAAAAAGAGTGTTCAAAGTATTTTCAGATTTACAAGTGACCACCATGGCTGCCGCCACCATGGGTGCTATTGCTAAAAAAGAAAAATAATAAACCTTCCCAAGCATTTTGGGATTTTATGGATTAGAAAGGGGGGTGTCCAGGAAGTGTCTGTAGAGTAACATGACATTTGGGGAATTTTCTGAGGTGTGCTTCTCGTCAGAGCTGGTATCCCCTACTTAAAAATACCCCCCACCACCCCATATCACTGGTATTGTTTACTTTGCTGAACTTCCTGAAATTCAATGAATTGGAAATTTCGTGGAGTTGGTAAATATCTTCCTTTTAAAATACCTTTGGTGGGCGGCGGAGGGGTAAGGGAACTAGCAACCCTTAGATACTAGTGGGACTGAATTTAGTCAAGCTACTGTCCTGTCAGCCTCTGAGAACTGCAGTGAGAATATGGGTGTATCACGGGGGATGGAAAGGGGTTTGGCAAACCCAGGGCAGGAGAGGCCGGAATGTGGTTCATTGGGTGCTTAACGACACAGTGTACAGGCCAAAGGTGGGGGCGGGACGTCTGGTAACAGGGCCCTGGTGACTTGGAGGGAGCCCTTGCCCATTTTACTGTTAGCCCGAGCTGGCTCTGTGCCCGGAAACAGGGGCGGCAACATCCCCTCTCACTCCCTGGGCTTAGGGGAGGGCTCCAGGCACTGCAGTTGGGCTGAGTGATGAGTAAAGTAGCTTTGGAGGTCTTAGCTAGAGATTAGCTCCTCTTCGGGGAAGAAGATGCCACTTGTGATCAAGTGAAAAATGAGTATTCAGAAGTCAGTCTTAACTATAGGCAGCGCCCAGCTTAAATTCCTTAAGTTCCGATACAGATGGGTATTCTTCGGACTGTTCCCTGATGCCCTGGTGCCGGGGGGGTTGGAGGGCGGGCAGCGAAGTTTCTGGGCTTTCTACCTTCAGTCAGCCTCCACAGCTTCTTGTTTATTTTTGTTTGGAATTTTCTTCTCAATTGTGTTTGAGAAATAGATTGCTGCTTAAAAAAAAAGTTTATATATCACTCTATTGTCGAGATAATAAGTAATAGTTTCATGCTAATTTCTTGGAAACTAATGGAGGCTGCTTGCCTCAACTGCACCCCAGGCTTAACGGCGGATGTGTGTTAACGTGTGAAGATGCAGAGTGACACTTTTTGACGTGATACTTCCAAACAGTGATTTCAAAAATACTACCAGACCCAATCGACACACGTCCCTTTTTATAAGAAGCATTTTATAACATCACTGCAATTATCAAATGAAAACCAATGACGATAAAACCTACCTTTGCATATAAAAGTGTCATCCCCAAATTGACTATTCTAAAATGAAGTTAATAGGGAATGTAACCGTCCTCTATACACATATATCAATTTAAGGTCCTCATTGAAATATAAATATATAAGTATCTTATAATGGAATAATTATTTTAATGTGTAAATGCTCTAGCATTGTTATATTACACAATGTAGTGAAATAACTTGTATCTCTGTGTAAAATCACCATGAACGTGGTGTTTATAAATGCAGACCAATACAGGCCAGCTATGTTGATAGCTCGACACCAGAAACAGATTGATGTCAGCAATATGATTTTCTAAAATGCAGCCAATTCTTAATAGAGCCCTAGACAAAACAGAGGTTTATACTAGCAACACACATGGAGTGCTTATTGGGTACCTGGCATTGTTCTAAATACAGCTTTATGAGGTGGGTGCCACTGTCACTCACATGTCACGCACCAGGAGTTATCCAAGGGTATGCAGCTGATAACAGCAGAGCAGGGATTAAATTTGAAGCAATCAAGCTCAGGTGTTCTTGTTATAACCACTTTGCTGGGCAGGCTTCTCTCAACAGATAGAACGCTCTAATCGCATTCCTAAAAAATCCAATGCATGTTAAAACTGGGCTAAGAATTCCCTGTGTGTTTATAGATAAAATAAGATTCAGAGCCTCAAGTAATTACCTAGGTTTCCATCCATGTGAATATATTATGAGGAAACTGAAAGTCATGCTTATGGGGACCTCTTCATTGTGAGGGGTCTAACCCGTGGGGCTTACGTGGCCCCCCTCGTCGTTGGCACCTTAAAAGCCCTCACATTTCCAAAACTGCCCGTAGGGAGCGGGACCATAGCTTTGAGACCAAGTGATTTAAAAAAAAACCCTGTATCATCATTAAGTAGCGTTCGTTCAGTCTTTAAGTATTTATCCATTTCCTCTCTCTGTGTCTCTCTCCTTAGTTCTCTCCTCACTAAACTGGAGGTTTTAGATTCAGCTTTGTGGGTTGTTTTTGTTATTGTTTTCTTCCCCCACTTGAAAGTCAAGCAGTTGTTGGTTCCTCTGGCCCAAAGACCATGAAATATTTCCAAATTTCAGTTTGCTAGCCCTTGGAGAACCCTGTAAGGTATTTACGCACATACCTTTTCATACCCTAAAGAGCTTGAGGAAGTAAATCACATTGACGTTTGTATATTACCGGCAAAGAATAACCATCATGTTGCTTTATTTTGACCACATGGTGTGAATGGGATGGCCATGCAGACCTCATGTGGATGTTTTCACCTAGCGTATCTGGCATTAGTCTTTACAGACAAGTGGTTCCCTTTTTGCTCCCACTTGTGTGAATAGAATCACTGCATCATTTCCTGTGGGGTAAGACTACTGCGAGCTACTTCCTTGGAGATTATGTGGAAGGTAGACACCTTGAAAAGGAATCAGCTACTTCTGGTATGGCCGCTTTTTGGCTTGGAAAATGACATTTGATTTTCTTTTCTGAGTTACTCTGCTGATGTAATTTTTTTT
>NW_011888859.1:3151290-3156140 GCF_000151845.1 Pteropus vampyrus | reverse complement strand
CTTTAATTTTAGGGCGACAGAGACTGGATTTTAAGATATTCTATCACCATGTTGACATATCTTGGTCTGACTATTTTGATTTATTTTAAACACGAAAGCTTTAAAAATGAAGTTTAAAATAATATTGTCTTCGAAGTAAGAAATCGTCCTTTTAATTTTGTGGATGTTGGGTTTTGTTTTCTTACTCATATGTACCTGTCATTTCAGCTGAGGCTGTGCCAAGATAAGAGTGGATGGATTTCAGGAATTAGTACTAATTTAGAAGTCTTTGACTTTTGGATATTGGCTTGGAGAAGTTACACACAGCTGGGGGCTCAGCTTTTGAAGTCAGATAATCCAGCTCTCCCACTTTACCACTTTATAAGCTTTGTGACTTGAAGCAAGTTACTTATCTCTCTGCTCCCCAGTTATCTATGAAATGGGGATAATAATAGAATCTACTTCATAGGCTTGCGGGGATTAAAGGAGATAATGTTTTCAAGGCCTGCGCATAGCCTAGCACACAACACTTGATAGATGTTGACTCTTGTTGGAATATACTAGTAGTAGTGTTTATCCATCTCAAACTTTAGTAAATAAGGCATTCAAAGCTGGTCAATAGGGAATCGCTCATTCTTTTGTCCATAACCAGCAAAGTAATGGCATTGTCAAGCTGTCAAAAGGCCTGGAAATGTGGTTTTTAGTGGTACAAATCTGACCTACTCAGAGGTTTTGGCTGAGTCAGAACTCAGGAAATGATAAAAGTCTATAATTGGACACACTCGGAATAATAGAGTATTATTTTCACATTGGCTCGATTTATCTTCTCTCTTTAATCCAACTTTCTTCAACAAAATGATGTATGAAAAGAGCGGAAATCTAAGTATTTGATGGCTGAATGACTTTTGCCTCACACCCGTGGCTTGAAGTGGTACCCTCAAAACTCACTTCTGTGTTTCAATTGGTTAGAAAAAAAGGACTTGTGTAGGATGGTACTTATCTTGAAAATCCTCATGAAAAAGAATACTGACATAAATATAAAATGAATAGATCATGTTGTCTTTGCAGAAACTGAAAATGACACTTCTTGGATGTCTTCCCCAACCAATGCTTTGGTAGGTCCAGGGAGGAATAGGGAGAGCAGCGATGGGAAGGAAAGAGGAACTGGAAAATAGTTGCTGGGTTTGGCTTTCATTTGGTTTATTGAATTGTGCCTGACTTTCAACCATCTGGGCCTGTGCAGTGTATCAGCCAGACTGAGACCAACAGATGCTCAGTGAATGCGGACACAGTAGTCACAAACGTTTCTGGAAAGGCTTTGTGAACAGAGTCTGGTTCTGACTTCCCATGAGCTGCTGTTTATTTATCTGTGCCACGGAAATAGGGTAGAACCGCAGCTACACTGTTTAAGGTGGATTTCCCAGCTTTTACCTCGTGTGAGCTTTTGTTTGCCTCTCTCCCCTGTTGGGCGGAACCATCCAAATGTGTGGATATTTGACTGTATTAAAATACAAATCTACATAATCAGCAGGCTGCATAATTCAACTTAGTAGATTACGAATACCCTAAGGACAGAGGTCATATTTTGTTCCTCCTTATTCCTTCCAGCAAAACTCAATTCTGTTCTGTGCTGTGTGTCTCAGTTGTATTTTGCACTAATTACCTCTCTCCCTGGATCTTTCTCACTTCCCTGAAGACCTAATGATAACCCCCACATTTGATTTTACCCATCTGTTTATTTCCTAGGAAATAATCTGTTTAATTCCTAGGAAAAAAGACAAACATGGCGGTTTGACTGAATCGGCATTTTCTACTATGTGTGCTCATGGCAATGTCAAGTATAGGCAATGGTTGGTTGTGGGCATTCAGATCAGAAGAGCAATAAAAAACAAACGAACAAAAAACTAGACCCTGATTTTTGGAGAAGAAAAGAATTAAACCAAGACCTTTCAAAATGTGCTTCTTTTGCTCTCAGGCATTTAAATGAGTGGAAGAACATTTACCTAATCTCATCTAGAAGCCTGTATTTTACTTGGAAGTGGCAGATTTTCAGATTTCTCCCTCATGAAGGAAGACCACTAAAGCCCCCTTAGAGTATACTCTATTAAATGATGTTAATTGAATTACACTCTTTAGACAACATAAAATACAAATGCCAGAGTGCAAGATTTGGTTTGTGTGTTAGTTTTAACTAACGACTAGTTAATTTTAGATAATGCTCTTCTCATTACTTAGCATTTAGATCTGGATTCTTAAATCTTGGGGATGGACTTGTCCTTCGAAGTCCCGTCACCAAGGTGACTCCCAAGGTCATCCCTATGAGGCTTTCTTTGACTCTACTCTGGACAGAATTAATTGATCTCTCCTGTTTTTCTATAGCATTGACTCACGCTGCTAGTTAGAAGTTTGGCTGTCCAACTTGGATTATGAGCTTTTCTAAAGCTGCTCTGTGTAACTCACATGGTAGGTAGAGCAAATATTATTGAAGTAACTAGATGGTAAAATTAATGACCGTGCAGTCGGAAAATAATTAGAAAAAAATTTCGAGTTTTCTGTGAAAAAAATTTTATATTAAGGGTTTGTTTTTTTTTTCCCCCAGACTTCTACATATAGAATTTTATTGCATTGGCTCTCATTTCTAAAGAAAAACATTATACCAGGTGTCAGAACTCAATCATATTTATAGGAAGAATGAAACTTGGCCGTCAACAACAGCTTCTCTAGTTACAGAATTACAGTAACTGCTGAGAATATAAGCACTTTCAGAAGTCTATAGAGGACTTATTTAAGACATACAGGCAGTTTCAAATTAGGCATAGAAAAATTAATAGTGGGGAGAAAGCTCCTATAAATTTAGGCAAGATAGAGAACCATTCCAGTTGTATGATGTTTGGTTGAAGGAGAATAATTTGGTCCTGAGAAAACCAAGTGTATAAATACTAAGGCTGTTGACTAGGTAGTGAAATATTGCTAACAACCTTCATCCCAAGGGGTTGAGTAATGGAACCATTGAGAATATTGTTGCTGTGTTTTAGAGACAACAAACAAGTTTGCTGATACGTAAGAGCCTGAGACATGAGAGTCTAGTTTTAAAATAATGTCCTTTGCTCATTGCTGCATTGGGCTCACGTAAGTCTGGGATTCTACTTTGTTGATATATTATGAAAACAAGCAGAACTTTTGCTCCCTCAGGTACCCTGTACTCCAAAAAAAAAAAAAAAAAAAAAGACGAAGGAACAGGAAACCTTTAACTATGATGCAGTTCAATAAAGAAACAAAAGATTAAATGAAAGAAACATCAGATGATTATATAAAGAAACTCCTTTGTAAATTGCAGTTAATGATAATAACAATACTGGATCTTATGGTTGCTTTTCCCTGATGAATCTGGGTACTTCTATCAAGAGCACTCTTATAGAATTAACTAAAGATGTGCACTATACTTATTTTATGGGAAATGGGATTGAATTCTATTCTTGGAGATGGAAAATACATGGTGCATTCAATGACAACACTCTCTTTTGTCTTCTCTCCTTGCCCGGGGAGCATGTGTCCTCCATGCCCCCGAGACCCTGCTCCCCTGCCGTGTGCCTTTCTTCCTCTTGCCCCTGTTCACCTTTACTCTCTGACGTGGCCTCTTGCTCTGCTCTTTTGCCTTTGTGTTTTTTCTTGGTGCAGCTCAAACCACAGTCACTCCTGTTCCCCAGCACATCTCCCACTTTTGGTTCCTGAGATGGGAGAAAATACAGCACATTTATTTGACAATTGGAGGAATAAGCAACAAATAGTCTAGACCTTCAAGCTTCATATCCGTAGGCTGTCAATGAGTTCTTCTTTTGGGCAGCGTGAGGAGACGAAAACACTTTTGGCAGGGCTTCTAAGAACAGAGTTGGAGGGTTATCTGATGACATTTCTAAAGTTCAGGAAGGAACAGCTGTCCCTTTGTTGAGCCTTTCTGCTGCTTCTTTGTTTTCCATTTCTTTGATTTCTGCTTTTTATTTTCTCCTTCCTTCTATTTCCTTTGGGTTTATTATGTGGATTATTATTATTATTAGACTTCTTGTATTAGGTTCATGCTGTAACAACCCCAATATCTCAGTGATATGACACACCGAGAGTTTGTGTTACGTAAACAACATGACCTAGAAATGACTATCGTGGCAACAGTAACCGCAAGCGAGTTTGGGAAAGGGATGGGAGAGAACTAATGTCTCTGCCATGTTTCCTAAGTCGGATACTTAGCCCATTAATACACGTTTCCTTTTCTAATATCAACACCTAAGGTTATATAGTTCCCTAGAGACATTACTTTTGCTATAATTCACAAGGTTTAATAGGTAGTCTTTTCATTATCATTTATTTTTCATTAAATTTTCATTAATTTTAATTTTTGATATGATTTATTCTTTCATTATGATTTGTTCTTATGATTTATTAATTTTTGTTAATTTAAATTTTTATTATGATTTATTCTTATTTCTCACACAAGACAGTAGAAGGGCCAACTACTTCTATCAAAAGACTGTAAAGAAAATAAAAAGAAGGCTATAAATTGAGAGAAGATAACAAATCCTATGGATTAGCATCAAGAATATATAAACAATATCACACATTGGCTAGAGAAAGACAAATCAATGTAAAAATAAGCAAAAAGCATTTTACAGAAGGGAATGCAAATGACCCATATGCACACGAAAAGATACATATTATTAGTTATCATGAAACTCTAAATCAAAATCACAGGGAGATACTCTTCGATACCTAATTGGCAAAAATGAAGCCACTAGAAAATAGTAGGAGGATGTACCGGGAGGATCATTAGGACTTCTTCTGCATTGCTGGTGTGAGGTTTAATTAGTATGGCACATTCG
>NW_011888859.1:3128115-3149800 GCF_000151845.1 Pteropus vampyrus | reverse complement strand
GCAACCATCAGTATGTTCTTTGTATTTATGAATTTGTTTCTGTTTGTTTATTTTGTTCTTTAGATCCCGCATATAAGTGAAATCAAATGGCATTTATCTATCTCTATCTGACTTACTCCACTCAGCACAGAATCCTCTAGGTCCATCCATGTTGTTGCAAATGGCAAGATTTTATTCTTTTTTTTTTTTATTACTGAGTAATATTCCATTGTTTATATGTACCACGTATTCTTTATTCATTCATCTATTGATGGTAACTTAAGTTGTTTCCAAATGTTGGCTATTGTAAATAATGCTGCAATGAACATATGGATGCGTAGGTCTTTTTGAGTGAGTATTTTGGATTTCTTCAGATAAATATCCAAAAGTGAAATTACCCAGTCTTTCTTGGTTAAAACAAAGGTTTATAACCTTTGTTTTAAAGCCTATGTTGTCTGGTATAAGTCTGGTATAAGTCTTGCTACCCTAGCTTTTTCTTTGTTTGTTTCCATTTTCATGAAATATCTTTTTTTATCCTTTTACTTTCTGTATGTGTCTTTCAATCTGAAGTGTGTCTCTTGTAGGTAGCATATGTAAGGAAGGGTCTGATTTTCATATCCATTCAGCTACCCTATGTCTTTTGATTGGAGCATTTAACCTATTTACACTTAAAGTAATTGTTGATATGTAGTTAGTGTTGTTTTATTATTCATATTTTTTATTTTTTTCGTCCTTCTTCTTAAAGAAGTACCTCTAAAATATTTTGAGATAGTAGTTTAATGGTGATGAATTACTTTAGATTTTTCTTGTCTGGGAAGCTCTTATCTGTTCCTTGGTTCTAAATGATAGCTTTGCTGGGTAGAGTAATCTTGGTTGTAGGTCCTAGCTTTTCATCACTGAATATTTTATGTCAATCTCTTCCGGCCTGAAAAGTTTCTGTTGAGAAATCAGCTCACAGTATTATAAGAGCTCCCTTGTAGATAACTAACTGCCTTTCTCCTGCCGCTTTTAGGATTCCCTCTTTGTCTTTAAATTTGGACATTTTAAGTATAATGTGTCTTCTTGTGGACCTCTTCTCCTTGATCTTGTTTAGGACTCTCTGCACTTCTTGAGCTTGTATGTCTATTTCCTTTGCCAGGTCAAGGAATTTTTCTGTTGTTATTTCTTCAAATAGGTTTTCAATTTCTTGCTCTTTCTCTTCTCCTTCTTGTCCTGCTATGATGTGAATATTGGTATGCTTGATGTTTTTCCAGAAGCCCCTTAAAGCAGGGGTCCTCTATCCCTGGGCTGCAGACCAGTACCAGTCCATGGTCTGTTAGGAACTAGGCTACACAGCAGGAGTTGACCAGCAAGCAAGGGAGTGAAGCTCCATCTGTATCTGGAGCCGCTCCCCAGTGCTAGCATCACTCTCTCGGCTCTACATCAGATGATCAGGCATTAGATTCTCAGAGGAGAACCAGTCCCTGTGCCACAAAAGTTGGGAACCATTGTCTTAAACTATCTTCATTTTTTTGGATTATTTTTTTCTTATTGCTATTCTGATTGAATGTTTCTGCTACATTATCTTCCAAATCACTGATTCGATGTCTTGCTTCATCTAACCTACTATTGATTCCCTCTAATGTGTTTTTCATTTTAGTTATTGTATTTTTCATTTCTGACTGGTTCTTTTATGTATATTCTATCTCCCTTTTTATGTTTCTCATCTCTTTGTTGAAGTTCTCACTAAGATCAGTGAGTAGTCTCATAACCAGTGTCTTGAACTCTGCATCTGGTAGATTGCTTGTCTCCGTTTTGTCTAGTTCTTTTTCTGGAGCTTTGTTCTGTTCTTTCATTTGGGACATGTTTCTATGTCTCCCCATTTTGGCTGCCTCCTTTATTTTTTTCTATGTATTAAGTAGAGCTGCTATCTCTTAGAGCGGCCTTATTTAGTAGGTATCCTGTGGGGCCTAGTGGAACAGTCTCTCTGGTCACCTGAGCTGAGTGCTCCAGGTGTGTCCCTTGTGTGGGTTGTGTGTGACCTCCTGTTGTAGTTGAACTTTGGTTGCTGTTTACATGTCAATGGGAGGGATTGACCCTCAGACTTATTAATTGTGAGGACTGGCCATGACTATAGTGGAAGAGCTATTGTGCAGGGGCTGACCTTACAGAGCAGGATTTCCTTTAGCAGGGCTCTAGTGTCTGCCCAGCCTGCCCTTTGGGTGTGTCATTTGTGAAGGTGGTTGGGAAGTGTTCTGGTGTGGTCCAAAGATGACCAATGGGTATGTTGGTTTGGGGGCCTCTTGGGAGGGGCTCTGTTGCAGGCCATAATCAGTTGCTGCCTGTGCCCTGCTTGGGGCCACTTGATATGAACTACAAAGTGATCCACAGATGATTTTCACTTGTGTTGGGCTTGGAGGTGACTGGGAGAGGCTAAGCTGCGAACTAAGGTTGCCTGCCACTAGTGCCAGGCTTGGGGTTCCTTAGTAAAAGGTACAGGGTACACCGAGGCCAGGTGCTGCTTGTTTGGCCTTTGTGAACCTTTGAGAGATTTAAGGAAAGTCTGTAGCATGAGCCAAGATAGGCCGTTTGTATGGAAAAGTGCCCAGAAGTGGATTGGGTGGGCCTGCAAGTTGAGTGGGGCAGGGTCTCAAGGAATCACCAAGGCTAGGTTGATGGAGACTCAGATATGGTGGCCAACCACCTCTGCATGCTGGGAGGGGGAGGGCTCAACAAAGGAACAATGGCTTCTGCTAGCATTCTGTCTGGGAGAAATCCTGCCCCTCCAGTCCTTGCCCTGAAGAATCCAGACAATTCAGTTCCTCCTAGTATATCCCTGGCACCTCTCAAACTGCAGTCTCAGCACTGGAGCTCAGAGTGAGTGAATCAGTGAGTGAGTGAGTTCATGCGTGGGCCCTTTAAGTAGAATGCCTGGGACTCCAGCTGCTCTCTATCTCACTCAGCTATAATCTCCACTGGTTTTCACAGCCAGAAATTGTGGAGACTCCTCTTTCCAACACTAGAGACCTGGGCTGAGGAGTCTAGTGCAGCACTGGGACCCCTCACTCCTCTGAGGGGAACTCTGTAGCCAAGATATCCCACCCAATTTTTAACTGCCATAAGTGGGCGTGAGACTGGCCCATTACGTATCTCTGCCCCTCCTGCCAGTCTCGATGTGGCTTCTTCTGTGTGTCTTCAGTTGGAGGACTGCTGGTCAATTAGACTTCAGGTGATTCTCAATGATGGTTCTTTTGTAATTTAGTTGTAATTTTGATGTGATTGTGAGAGGAGGCAAGCACAGCTTTTACCTACTCTGTCATCATGACTGGAAGCTACCAGGAGCCATGATCTTTGTTAGAAGATCTCTGACAACCCAGAGCAGGGAGGGAAGAAGGGAGGGAGAGAAAGAGAGAGAGAGAGAGAGAGAGAGAGAGAGAGAGAGAGAGAGAGAGAGAGAGAGAGAGAGAATGAGAATGAATGTGTCCTGACCTTCCTCTCCTTCTTTCCCTCCATTGTCAGACCCCAGCCAGAAGCCAGAGGGCAGGAGAGCCCCCTTTGACGGGGTGGTCTATGAAGAGCAGCTACCTGGGACCCAAAGCCGGGGTCCAGGATATGAGGAGCTTAGGGGAAGTGATGAGTAGATCTTAAGGAAGAAAGAGAAAAAATCTGACACATTCACAGGGCAATTGCTACAGTGGTAAGCACATTTTTAATCATTCTTTTGCAAATGAAATATAATACCTCACCCTCCATGCTTTTATAATTGTCATATTTGTTCAGAGACTTTCTTTTTTTCCTTTAAAATTTTAAGTCTTGATAACTTAGTCCCATTTCAAAAGTGAAGTGTTCCACAGAGGAAACTTGCTCTTGGACCTCGGGGGATGTCCGTTGTCATTTGTGATCCTAGGGGCTGACAGGGGAAAGAATGGTGTAGGAAATGTGTATGCCTTGTTAGGGAAGAGGGACAAAGGAGAGAGAAATGTTAATAATTTTGTGTGAATCTTTGTATTTATGTAATTCATAAGTGCTTTAAATTGCTTTTAAATGGAAGATTTTAGAATTGTTAGTTTTTAACATAGAAAGGTATCTTTGACAAATAACATATGATCTCACCTAAATGTGGAATCTTAAAACTGAGCTCATAGATATAGAGAACAAATTGGTGGTTGCCAGAGGCAGGAGCGGAGGTGAGTGAGTCAAAAACGTACAAACTTCCAGTTATACAATAAGTGAGTCCAGAGATGTAATGCACAGCATAGTGACTACAATTAATACTGTATTGTATATCTGAGAGTTGCTAAGAGAGTGGATTTTAAAAGATCTCATCACAAGAAAAAAATTTGTAACTATGTGAGGTGATGGATGTTAACTAGCTAGACTTATTGTGGTGATGATTTCGCAATATAAACAACTATCGAATCGTAATGTTGTGGGTTTGAAACTAATATGTTATATGTCAATTATATCTCAATTTAAAAAAAGGATGTCTTTAGAAAATTTAGATATTTCAAGATGGAATAGCCTAGGTGCTCTATTTCATAAACTGAGCTGCTTTTGCATTTTTAAAAAAATCTGAGTGATTTGAGGGATAAATAAGAGAAGTTGATGGATATAAATAGGATAAAAAATTGATTGAGTCTTTAGTTTGGATGGAGTAGGATTCTTTTTTTCTTCCTCAGGAAAAGAAGAAAGTTCCTAGGCTGTATGTCAACTCAAAGAGTCCATTTGAAAAAGCTGTCGTTTCTGCTACTCCTGCTCCCCTTTCCTGGGAAGATTGTTCTTTTTTGTCACTAGGACAGACACACCCCTTCTGTGTGAATCACCAGGGCCTCTTAGAAATCTAGAACTATATCTGGCACATTCTGGTGGTAGATTCTCTCATAAACATTTCTCGAATTTGATTATTTAGGAAGAGAGGGCTTAGAAATATTACTTTGTGATGTTGATGCACCTTGTGGAAAAATTCACCGGTTCTTCAGGGGTTTGGCAACTAAACAAAGTTTTACTATATATAAATATTTTAAGCCACTGCTTTGTTGAACACTGCCAGATTTCTGGCTTGCTAACCTAGCAGTGACAAGGCTAACATTGTTTTATAATTAGACTTATGGCTTTCTACCTTTTTCAAAGATTATAAGGAAATTCCAGAAACTCTGTGGGTACTGTCATAGCAAGCATTCCAAAAAGCAAGGCAAAACAGAACAAAACGTAGTCTACCATTATTTTATGATGACAGTTACTGTCAGAAGTAGAAGGGCAAGAAAAAAATTTTCATTGAATAGAGTTTATTATTCTGTGGAAAATAACTAAGCCTAATGACTCTCAAGAGGACTACTTAGGAACTTTTGAATAACGACTTTCTGCCATGACCCCATGCGTTGTTTCTATCCACTCTGCTGCTCCTCACTCTTTAATCATGAAATGTAATTTCATCTTTGGAATCTCAAAAAAGACATGATAATAAGCCCCAAAGTTATGAGATTATTTTGAAAAAAAAAAAAAGTGAAATCATTTTCTTCTGCCCTGGTAATGTAGGTAATGTAAAAGCTTACTTTTGCTCTTTACTCGGCATGTTGGAATAGTTTACAAACTGTCAAGCTTCAGACTTTGGGGCTTTTGACTTTACACTTCTTTTGAAGGAAAAATATTTGCCAAGCACAGTAGTCAACCTACAGGAAGACTTCCAATGCTCTTCATCACCAAGTGTTCATTCCCTGTGTAATTTCCTCCCATGTTGAATAGAGGACCTGTGATATCAACAATGACATTGTGGAAATGACAGTGTGTGACTTTTGAAGTAGATTATAGAAGATGTCCAGGCTTCCACCTTCCTCTCTCTTGGACCACTTAATGTGGGGGAAACCTGCTGCCGTGTTGTGAGGACACTCAAAGAGTCTTATGGAGAGGATCATGTACCAAGACACTGAAGTTTCCTGCAGCACTCAGCATTGACTTGCCAGCCACGTGAGTGAGCCATTTGGGTGGCGGACACTCTATCCTGTCAAGTCTTCAGATGGCTGCAGCCCTGGCCAACATCCTGATAGTAACTTTGTATGAGATCCTTGATCACCCACTGACCACCCCCAAATTTCTGACTAATAGAAGCGGGGTGAGAAGAGAAATCTTTATTGTTTTTTTAAATTGTTAAATTTTAGAAGATTTGTTACACAACAATAGATAACTAATATACCAAGTGATGATTATTAATAAGAAATCAGAATTAACCACTGAGAATGATCAGAAGAGGACCTGAGATGAGGCACAAGTTTGGATAATGAAGTGTTTCTTTGCTGCCTCATTTCTGCTAGGATTTGGGAAATCAAGGCGATGCAAGGAGCTTGAGCTTGGAGAGGCTGGTTTGTGAGGAGTGCATGAGTTACAGCTGGGCACGAATGAATAAAAGATGAGATAATAAATGGGGTAGGGAGGGAAAATATTTGTTTTTAAAATTCCTACAACCTTATTAATGATGAGGGCTCAGAAGGCAGATGTAGGTGATCAAGGACTAATCCTTGAAGAGTAAAATACCAATATATACTCACTTGAAAAATGCAGAGGTTGGACCTTAAGCAGTTAAGACTAAGTTATTTTTAGGCTGTCACTCATCGCTTGCCTACCCACAGTAAAACCTGAGCATGCATTCCTGAAGAGTTTAGACAAAAATCTTAAGTTCTTCAAGACAGAATTTCAGGTAACTACTACCAACTTTGGAACTGCCACAGATAATCAACCTCTTAAAAGATAGTAGCACTTGAAATAGGATCTGTCAAAATCCTTCTTTGGACTATAGCAAGGAAGGGAGATACTATCGCAAGATCAGAGGCAAGAGTTATGAAACCACAGACTTCCACTCACAGTAGTTTGGACTTCAAGTTTCTATGAAGAGCCCTCCTGCTATACTACAATGAAATCTCGCATTAATCACTGTGAAGATATTTTATAAGGCATTGCTGGATTTCTAAGAATGTGTGGGACCTCCTACATTGATCTGATAGAGTCAAAAATGGACAGGAAAGTGTACTTGAGGGCAAATTCTAACATCAGCCCTGGGATGTGAAAACTAAGTCTTGCTCACACAAGATGAAGTCTCACCACTTAGGTCTCAAAGGAGGCAAACATGGCCCACTTACCCAGCTCTCAACAAATGCAAATACTTATCCTCTTCAGAAGAGGCTTGGGGAGACGAAAGAGATGTGGTCAGAAACACATGTGGCTTCAAGGACGTTGTAGTATTCTAGTTTTCAAGTCGCAGGGTGATTGTGTTGATATCATTACTTACATATAATTTGCATACATAATGTAGCATTTTTATTTAAACCAAAATGGAAAAATAAATAAAACGGCACAATCTGCCTCCCTGAACTGTCCCCATAAAGAACCCCAGAAAATGGACTTAGGGGTTTGGGCAGGTGAAATTACGCATAGGAGTTGAATTACTTGATTCCAATTGCAGTTTCGAAGTGACCCTGCTGCCCTACTTCCCTTTTAGAGAAAACCAGGACCCCAGAGTTGGGTGAAAGCAGGAATGAGTGTGGTAGAGATCTAATGGAGGGCAAATGTCATGAAAACTCCTCGAGTGGAGAAACTTGGTTGTTGTGAAATTTACTTGAATGGAAAAATGGCATTGGAGAACAGAGGAACCTTGAATTATTAACAATGGGTAATATACTCTTAATCCTTTCCATTCCCCCTCACTTGATAGATTCTTACTTCCCCACAGTTTTCAGAAGAGGTGGTGTATTTGTTTTGTTCTGTTGCATGACAAAAGTAGTAAGAAACCTTGTTTATTCTTCTGCCTCTCATTATCCATTTAAATAGATGTTCTGATTTTATAATTCTGCCTCTTCAGCTCTGACTTTCTAGTGCTTTACATTTTTTTTTTTTAACACTGTCTTTTCTCATGGAGGCTGCTAGAGTACAGTTCTGAGACCAGAATTTTTTCATCACCTTAAAAATAATCTTTTTATCATTTGCCTTTCAATGACATACATTGCTCATGAGAATGCAAAAGGACTCAACCCCCATGGAGGACAGCTTGTCAATATTTAGCATAATTACATCTGCATTAACCTTTGATCCAGCAATCACATTTCTAAGAATTTATTCCAAAGTTAGAAATGGTAAAAATACAAAATGCAACAAATACGCATGATGCCATTCATGGTAACATCAGTTATGATAGTAGAGATTAAGACTGGAGATATCACCATTAATGTTCATCAATAGGAAACCAGTTGAACAAATGCTAGTGTGTCCACATGGCAAAGCTGTCAGTTGTGAGGAAGTGCTCTCTGTCTTGCCAGGGTGTCGCCTTCCTTTGTACTAAGTATCCCAATGTATTGAGTATATGAAAATCAGGTATGCCTGCCCCCTTCCTGCTTCCTCTTTCTTTGGTGGGTGGATTCTTACTCATCCTTAAGAAATGATGAATGGGGCCATGGCAGAAAGTCATTGGTCACTGATCATGATGTGCATCTTTTATTTATAGAGTCATTCGGGGACTGAAAAGCTTGAGGTGGAGTTTGTATGTAGTGCAATTTCTCACAGTTAACATATTTTGGTAAATGCAATTTACACCACGTTGCGTTACTGCTGTTATTTATCTAAACAGTAGGAACCAAAGTTTATGAGTCTTGGAACACTTGCAGGACATTTGGTCCTGTCCAAAATGTCTATGGAGACATTTGTTCTATGCCAAAATGTCCTTGAAATTTGGTCCCATCAAAAATGTCCACACTTAAAGAACATCCTTGGGTAACCTCTCTTGTATGTGGGGATCTCTGACTCTCATGTTTGTGGGGTTCCCATTTATATGTATGCATTAGGTTTGGCTATATTCTCTTGCAAAAAATAGTCCTTGGGTTCAAATAGCCCATAATGTTTATTTCTACTTTTAGCTTTCAGAATTAACATATAAAAAATACTGTTACATTTCTTTGGTTCAATAATTTTGTGTTTCAGCTGTATCGCCAATAATAACCCTTCTTGCCTTGGCAGCCTAGCTGGTAATGGCACATGGGGTTAGATAGGTGGCTCAGGGTTTGACCCTTGCAGAAGAGCGAGATTAACTATGCGGACCAAATGTCTCCATACATGTTTTGGACAGGACCAAATGCCAGCTAATCTATTGGAACTATGCAAAGCTTGGACCACCTGTAGAAAGATTGCAATAGGTTCAATTGCAACTGTCTGGGTGGGTTTTATTTCTTAGTTTTTGTTTCGTACAGGACTAAATGTCCACTAATCTATTGGAACTATATAAAGTGTGGATTACATGTAAAGATTGTAATGATAGTAGAGATTAAGACTGGAGATATCACCATTTATCCCTGGTGGCAAGCGGGTGGCAAGTACAGCTGTCTGCATGGGTTTTATTTCTTAATTTTTGATAATGACAATCATTTAATAAAGCCACCTCCATATGATCATTCTAATGTAAACATTTTTTAAGTTTATTTGCAAAAAGCTATTGTTACAGATAAAGTTAATTACTCTCTGACACAATTTCTCGCCAAACTTGTTCTTTCTCTAGGTCAAAAATGATCCCAATAGCATTTTTCTTCCCATACTCTTAATTCCAAAAACCGAGGTGAAACTTACAGATGTGATCTTGAATTTTGCATTCAACTTTATGTTAATTTATCCCTAAATGCACTTTGCTGCCAGTCATGGCCTTTTAGTTCTAATCTTAGTTTGGACTCAGTCTTTCAAACAGAGCCAGGATTTTTAGCTTTTGTTTTCCTTCTCCCAGTGCCTGTGAGGGTCTCTTTGTAAACTCCTGTCAGGAGCAGGATCCACAGATTCCAGAGAGAAATATTCGGACCACCCTGTAGGCGGGCCATCTGCCGTTGGCCACACAGATCTGGGGAGCTCACACACCCTTTGGTGGGAACAGAGATTTAGCCTCTTGCTAATTGGTGATGCTTGGTGTGCATTAGTGAGTTTTGCATGTGTCTGGTTGCTTCTCCCTTCTTGTCTGGAAGGATGTCAGAGCCGTGTGGCCCAGGGGTCATGCAAAGCTCAGGGCAGTGAGCCTTCGGGAAGATGCTCTGGTAATTTTCCTCCTTAAAATGCAGAACTTAGAGCAACAATCAAATCTGTAGGAAAGTCAGATTAGATTGTCCCATAGCAAGGATGTTGATGGTAAAAAGAGAAACTTTTCTGAAGAGATTTCATTATAGGCATTGCTGACAATTAACTTGAGAGTTGACTTTAAGTCCCCGGTGTTTTTTGCCCAACCTGCAGAGTGCTGTCCTTCGATCCTTCCAGTCTCTTTGGGGTTTGTGTTTCTTTTGCTTCTCTACTCTCTGGATGATGCAACATGAGCCCTAAACCTGACTAGTTTGGTTCTGATTCTCATTTTTTCCGCTGATTATTGTCAACATGTAAAAATGTTCTCTACTTTACTTGGCTTGCAAAAATTTATGTCAGAAATGTCATGTCAAAAAAACCAAACAAACATAACTCAGCTGCATTTTAGCTCATTTCAATTTTTGCTGCTCCCTGGTTTTCTTGGCCTCTTAACAACCCATTTAAGACATATTTGAGGCAGTAACAGCGTAATCATTGAAAGGTCATAGGGGAATATTTGGAGCTTCAGAAATTTCCTGAAATTTCCAGAAATTTCCTGAGTTACTAGCTATGTCGCAAACAAAATTGAGAGTATACGTTTTGCCAAGAATTATAATCCAAATAACCATAATATTATTATAAATATTTTAAAGATCTCTAAATAGACCCAAACAATAGAAAAGCAAAGAGACAAAAAAATAATGGACAGTGCCTGTGTAAAAGAGAAAGTGAACCATGTTGTGGTTCTGACACTATGCCCATTAGTTCAGTCGGTTTATGCAAGGTGTGTATTAGCAACTCTTTATATCAGTTATTTCCAAGTAGCTTACAGAGGCTATTGCATGATGATTTCTTTAGGAATCACATTTTCTATCCTGCATTTTAAATGTCAGAATTAGAATATGGAATCAGAGTCATTTAGTTTTCTAAACAAGACCCCTAAGTATGTCTTAAGCAACAACTGACACATTG
This sequence comes from Pteropus vampyrus, assembly GCF_000151845.1. Lineage (NCBI taxonomy): Eukaryota > Metazoa > Chordata > Mammalia > Chiroptera > Pteropodidae > Pteropus > Pteropus vampyrus. Next base: position 3,138,799 of record NW_011888859.1, on the reverse strand, counting down.
GTTTTATAGACGGAAACATAATAAGAGCAATTTGTTTATACTTGGCATAATTAGACATAATTTAGCTCCAGAGGCTATTATTTATGTTTGATGCCAGGGAACATAAGCAATAAAATCTACACATCAAATACAGACCTTATTCTTTAGTTCCATATTACTGCCTTGTTAACTAATTACTGCAAATCTCAACTTATGTATTCAGAGCACAGGAGTAGATTCTCAGAGACCTGGCAACTGGTTTTCGTTCTGTCACTGATTCTGCAAGTTTACGCAAGATGTTTAATCTGTGTTTGCATTTCCCTATCTGTTAATAATACACTGTCTTTATCAATTCCATCATTGCATTAGCCTCATGTCAGTAGCCACAATTTTCAATAGTCACCAGATTGGATGATGCAGATCATAAAACATTTCCATCATTGCAAGAAGTTCTGTTGAACAGCGCTGGGCCTGGAGGTAGATTTATCTTCAAGTAGAGCTGAATTCTGGGGTTGGAACGAAGACTTCCGGACTCTTGCTTCTTTCTACCTCTCAACTATTTTTCCTATTGTGTTGTTTCCATTTTCAGTCTAGCAAGGTGGCCATAGCAGCTCTAATCTAACGTCTTCATAAATTTAAGTTCAGCATGAAAGAGATTCTCCTCCCGAGAGCTTCCGTATGAATGCTGGTATCACGGCTGATTGGATCAGCTCAAATCACGTGGCATCCTCTGATTGGTTTAGATCTATCACATGCTCTATCTAGCCTTGGAATGTCAATGGAGCACAAACGAGCTAAAGGCACAAAACAAGCTAACAGAGAGCAAACAGCCCTTTTAATAAACACAAGTAGATACAAAGTCTTGAAGTTTGTAGTATAGTGCCAAACGCTGTACTACAAACAACAAAAAACACTAAAAATAAAATTACTTAGAGGTGTTAAAGAAAAAAAAAAGGTAGGCAAAGATTAGTTATGCAGACAAAAGAAAACAGGGAGTAGCAATATTAATTTCAGGTAAGATAAATTCCAAGGCAAAAGGATTAGATAAGAGCGTTATTTTAGATAAAAGGTACACACTATTAGAGAGATTCAATGGTCAAAAACCTGTCTGAGCCCAAGTTCAGTAAAACCTCTCTACTGGAAATGTAAAGAGAAATTGACAAATATCCAAATGTCATAGAGGTTAACCCACCTTCCCCAGTCTTTGACAGATCAAATAAAGAAAAGGAAATAAGGATTTAGTTAAGAGCAGTGACATAATTTCAAAATTGAGTTAATAGATATAAATTATTTGCAACATAGAGAATTGACCTTTTCCAAAGTGTTCATTGAAAATGATTAATACACTTGGACATTAAGAATATGTGAATCTATTTTACAAAGCAGAAGTGATACAGCTTACATTCTCTTACTATTTTGTCATAAAATTAGAAGTGAAGAGTGAAAATTTAAACAATAACAAAAATGTGCCAAAGCTCCAAACTTAAAAACAAACGTAAAAAAAACAAAAACAAATCCAAGCACCATCTTCAATGGCTCTCGTGTTTGATAGTATTTTTAGCTCATCCCTTTGTTCTCAAGAAATAAAGACTCGTGCAATTTACCTCAGCAAAAGAGGGCTCAGTGCTGAGCATCACAAACTAGAACAGGAACAGAAACGAAGTCAGAACCAGCTCTCCGCTTCTCAGTTAGGACTCCGCTGTCTCCTCCCCCTCCTTCCTCCTGCCCCCACCCCAAACCCTCATACAGCTACGGAAAAGAGTAGTCAGGCTAACGGCAATGTGGCAATATATAATGTGTCACATCTCTTCCCTCAAACGAATGCATCTGCTTTCAGGTGTTTGTGTGTGGCTTAGTTAGGACACGTTAGCATCCCTGGGACCAAGAAACTCCAAGACAGGGACAAATGGGGTTTCTGTGCCTGCGAGGCGGGGCCTGACTCTGGACAGTGGTGAATTTACACTGCGACACAGCTGAGCCAGCCTCTTGGCAGCCAGGGGCTTTTCAGGACGGCACCAAGACAAACAGGCACATCATTTTGTTTGAACTTCTACTGCATTTAGGCATGCCCTTTGTATATGTTTAAAATGCAACTAAGTCTTCATTCTTAAAGATGTAAGCTTGAACTACCTTGAAAATAACCTTCCAGATTGTCAGGTAAACAAGGTATTTTTGTGTTTTGTAAAGTTAATTATGAAAGTAAAAGGAAAAAAACCCTAATTTTTACGGCAGAGCTCACAAGTATTTTTTTTTTCCTTTTTTCCCCTTCTTTGATATAAAAATCCTGCAACTTTCTGTTCTAAACTTTAGTTTTGAGAGACACATCTTGGCCTTCCTTGTTCATCTAAGGCTGTAACAGAACAAATGAATGAAGAGGCAGCTGTATTCCTGGGCTTGCTTGTTCCAATGACAACATTTGCCACTTGGTGGCAGTGATCAGTTTAGTCCAGACTGAGGAGTCAATCACAAAGTCCTGTGATTTACTTTCTGAATCTTGGAAATCTAATGTGATAAATATGACTCATATAGATTACGCGTGAACTAAGTGACCAGAGTAGTGGCTGTCTTATAAAAGTGACACATGAATTAGAAGCATGTGAAACCCAACAAAAATAATCTCTGACAAATAAGGACCGATGTAGCAGATATCAGATTATAGGAACTATTTTTTGAACATTTCACCCCTCCCCCCCCAAATCAATATCCACTATCACCAGTGCTGTTCAGTAAATATTTTAGCAATGTTCTTGAGGCCCCACGAGCAGCTCCTGGGGAGGGATCACTCAGAATCAGAGAGGATGGCTTGGGGACATTCACTTGGAGGTGAGGAGACCGGCTGGAATTATATTGCAATTCTGCCGAGGATGAATTCTGAAGATGGAGGGAGGTGGCAGGATTGGAGGAAGGGTGTGGAGAAATATTAGAAGGAAAGTTAAAGTAATAAGTTGGTGATTTACTTGTGAGGACCAAGAGGGATCTGGAAAATCTAATGTCTCCCTGACTTGGGCTCAGTTGGTGTCATTCACTGAACATTATTATATCTCTCATTCAGGATGAAGACTAGCTGCTAATGGAGTGTACAAACAGCTGTGTGTTACAAACTCTTAGAATTAGGTGAGAGGACAAAAGTCTACCCTAGTAGACCGCTGGTAGGTTGGCGCCCACATTCTAATCCCTTGAATCTGTGAATATGTTATTTAACGTGGCAAAGAGACTTTGCAGAAGTGATTAAGTTAAGGGTTTTGAAATGAGGATTATCCCGGTGGGCCCAATGCAATCACAAGGGTCTTTATAAGAGAGAGGTAGGAGGTCAGAGTCCACACATCTCCAAAGTGTCCCATCAGGAATGGTACCAGCTTTCCTGTCAAGATTTCAGCTGTGCTTCAAGGACCAGAGCATAGGCTGTCTCCTCTGTAGACAGAAGCTGGTCCATGTAGATCCAACCATTCTTTCCTTCCTTCTCCCACCTCTCATAGTCCTCCTAGTCGACATCGGTCTCATGCATGAATCCTATGCTGCCTTTTATTCTCCTTGTCGGCTGGGTCTCCGAGCTCTCCTCTTGTTCTAGCTACACAGCCCTGTTCCTCGCACCGTGTTTTGCATATCATCGTTTAAGAAACATCTTCTATAAATACACTGAATAGTGTACAAACAGTTAAGGGTTTTCATACTGATTAGTGGAAAAGGTGAAAAGATGTTTAAGGCATAAATTAGAGATGATGCTATAGGTCTTGGGACAATCCATATATTTTTTAAAAAACTTGAGTATTCATATATTTTCATGTATAACACTAAAATTTTTACTTCACTGATTTGCAATGGCTGAGGCTCAGGAAGCTATTTGAGTTATTTGTACACCAACGTATGTTTTACCAACATAGTCCCAAACCAGTAACATAGCTGTGTGGTATGTGTTCAAAGTGAGAACTTAAAATTAATTTACTGCTTTTCAGAGAGGATTGGTTTTGTCTGAACTGAAAGGATTTGACAAATATCTCTTAGTTAAGGTTCACTAGTGAAGCTTAAAGTCTGCCTCTCCCAGAAGGATTGACAACACGAGAGACGGAAACAGCTTAAAAAGAAAGAAAGAAAACTGTAATTATGGCATTTCAGGCATCAGAGAGAGTCAGAGATGTTTTATAGATGGTGGTGGAGTGACTTCTGGCAAAGTACAAATCATAGCTTTTCTGAAAGATGAATTGTGTTCTTGGATCGTAGAGTATAAAATTATAGCCCTCACAAGTAAAGTATATATTAGTTAGGCAAACAGTCGTTCTACTAGTTCTTTGGGATACGAATTTCAGAAACAATCCATCCTCACTTTCAAAGAGCTGACAGTCCATTTAGGCGCCAAACAGGGCAGCTGCATAAGTTGCAGGGCCAAGTTCAAAATAAAAACATGGGGCCCTTGTTCATAGATTAAGAATTTTGAAAGGGTAGCACCAGAGCTAAACCAAGCACAGATCCTTCTAAGGACAGGGATGTGAGAAGTCACATGTGGCACATTGCTTATAAACATTAAAATATGATAATGTTCCTGTAGAGATACATATGAATACTGTGCAAGCAGAGGAGGGAGGAGCTTAGTCTGAGGGCTGAGGAATGCTTCCCCAAAAAGGACAAACAGCTGGGCAAACTGGGGTGATCCAGGCAAGGGAGGCTAAGGGAAAAACAGCTTCCTGCTGCCACCCTCTCCAATCCAACCCGACCACAGCTTCCCACGTAGCTCCTCCGTCTTTAATCCCTCTCATGATTTCTATACACCGTGTGTAGGCTCTTCTTTCTTTGTCAGTTTCAGACGTTATCTATTGACCTCAGGGAGCAAGAGATGAGGATCTGGCTCCCTCATCTCCACCCTCTTGCAATTATAACTAAGTCTTCAGTTTCAGTGCTTCTGTCAGTTGCTTAGGTGACTTTGTAAACAATATGCTTACACTTTAGTTTCTTGCTTATACATCTCCCAATTCCTCAGCTAGTCAGTTAGTACCTTAAAACGCTCCTTCCACTTCCCAGATGCTCCCATGCTCTCCAACAGAAGTGGAACTAACTGTGCCTTGTCTGTGCTGTCCGATAGGGTAGCCCCTGGACACGAGTGATATTGAGCACACTCGAAGTGTGGCTAGCGTGACTGAAGAACTGAACTTTTGAATTTCATTTCATTTTTATTAACTAAAATTTAAAATTCAATAGTTAGCGGCTTCCATATTATGCAGCCCCGCCTACTTTAACTTTTATAACATCAAGGTTTACTTACAGTTTTTTAATTTCATAGGTTTTTCTCCACACTTTGATTCTCGATGTTGAAAATCAGTTGTGAATATTGCAGTTATGACTACATAATTCTTGCTTACTTACAGCCCAACTAACATAGGGTAACCGCATTTTAGTTCTTTTACTGTTTTTATTTGAATTGTTTGGTGTTTTCTAATTACTTTACAATTTTTCTTGCCTTTATTGTCCCTTTAGATTACTTCATATTTTCAAGGATGGTACCACACTCTGTGACCCAATTTCCCCCCAGAAACCTTGCTTCTGGAACCTGCTCCTTTCATGCTCCAGTCTGATGCTTTGCTGTGTAGGCCCTTTGCCTTATCTCATCTTTTCCCCACATTCTTGGCCTGAATCTTCTCTCTTCTGAATTCCACCCATTTCATCGATTTGTTTACTTCTGATTTTGCTAGGGAACATCATCGAGTATCTTCCTAAGAAAGGGTTTGTAAGAGGTCATCTTTCTGAGTCAGTTCCTCTGTGTCTGAAAATAGGCATGCTCCTCTTTCAGAACTAATCTATACCTTAGGATCAGGAAGCTCCTGCCCATGGGCCAAATCTGGTTGCTGCCCGTTTTTTGTACGGCTCATAAGTTTAAAAGTTTTTTTTTTTTTTTTTTTAAGTGAATGGAAAAAAAATTCAAAAGAAGAAGACTATTTCATGACACATGAAAATTATATGCAATTCAAATTCCAGTGACCATAAATAACGTTTTATTGGAACACAGTCTTGTCCATTCCTTTGCGTGTCGTCGATGGCGGCTTTCACGCTATAGTGGTAGAGTTGAGTACTTACACTGTGACTATTTACTACTTAAATATTTACTATCTAATTCTTTACAAAAAAAAATTTTCTGACTCCTGTTTTAATTGGTCAGACCAAACACCCAAATTCTCACTATGACCCTGCGTGATCGATCCATAACTATGTTTGGCTTCCCTTTACCTTTCTGACCCCTTCTTCTCTGCTCCAGCCAGACCCACCTCCTCGCTGTTCCTCTGGCGTCCCAGTCAGGCATTTGCTGTCCCCTCTGCCTGCTATGCTCTTTCCTAAGATGTCGGCTGGCTCACTCCACTTCCTTCTGATCATTACTCAGAGGTCACCTTTTCTGTGGGTCCTTCTTTGGCCGTGAGTCTAATTTTCATCCTAGATGCTACATAATTCTTATCTTGCTTTATTTTTTGTCTCCTGGGCACTTATTACTACGTAACACATTAGATGTATGTGGCTTTCCTCATTTAGAGAGCGTGGCGTCCTGAGTGGAGCCTGAGAACAGAGGGCTCCCAAGGGGAGGATTTTCCTCTTTGTTCATTTTCTGTTGTATGCCCAGTGCCTAGGACGGTCCTGCAAAATATTTGCTGGCTAAATGAATGTAGAACTTTAGTGTGACGACATTAAGGTCCTGCAGAGTTTTGGAGGTTTTGCTTCACTGCCTTCTATTAATGTTCAGTGCTCTTTCAAGAATAATCTGGAGGGCTTCAGTTCCTTGTTTCTGTAGAAGCAAATTTCCTCTATTTGGGAGATTTTATCATTTTCTCTTTGTCTTTTGTGTTTAACAATTTTACATGAACTCGAAATTCTTCATCTTGGACATTCGGTAAAACCTTTTAATCCAAATACTCATGGATTTCACTTAAGGAAAATCTTTTATGTTCTTTCTTTGATGAAGTCATTGAATAATATATTCTGAAAGGTTTACTTGAATTTATCATCCAAAGGTTGCATTAAAATCTTTATTTGGCAACCATATTTCTAATACCCAAGGGTTCTTTCTTGTTCTCAGACTATTTATCTTTCTTAGGCTCTGTTCTTTTTTTTTTTTTTTTTTTATGGATATAACATCTTCATTAACTTCTGTAAGGATAACAATTTAGAAGGCCATCTTTCCTTTTTTCTATAACATTTCATGGGGACTCAACAGGGAGATGGTGTTACCCCAGGACAAGCTGAGCGACACTTTCATACCAGAATATGTCATTTTTACTCTGGAGTGCCCATATCCACATACATTGACTATTTTCTCTGCACAACTTCAATTCCTTTAGAGCAGAATCCTCTATAATATTGCTTGGGTTGGGGTGAAATGGCTGCCTGCAGGATGGTGTGTGTTGGCTGTGTAAAGGCTGGGATGATAGAGATATTTGAAAGAGGGGTCGAGGATGGGACTAGGTTCTTACAGACTTTCAATTAATCTTCCGACTTTCAGCCTCCTCACTTATTTAAATTTTCTGACTTCCCTTGGCTTTTGGAGTCCCGATTCTCCCAGGATGCTGCATCGCAGATGGCCTGGTTGAATGTCGTGATTCCCTGCTGTCCTTCATCTCTTGCTCCTCCTCCATCATCCCATCTTCCAGAAATCTGTTGAGATCTCTCAAACTCTAATGCTCTTCCTCCATCTTTGCTTTTGTTATTGTGGGTTTATATAGTTTTTATACATTTCCTATCATTTTAATAGAATCTTGGGAGGGAGGATAAGGGGCAAAAAAGAATCTGTGATCAGTTCATCTTGAACCGAAAATCCAGCCACCTTGAGGATTATTTCACTCCTATAAATCAGGTTATTATGCTCCAAGAATTTAAGTGGTTCCAACCCAGGCCCCATAATTATAAATTATATGTCCTTTGAGGATGTCTTTGATCAAGGCATCTAAAAGCCCGATGAGAAACAAGCCCCTGCTATTGATGTCACTAAATAGTTTTAATGTCATCTATTACTTTTGGATGCTCCTAATGCAGAGAACTAGCGGACAACTCAATGGAGGGATAAGATCAAGCAGCACTTTCCAGAAACAGCAGTTTACACAAACAAGAAGCCACTGAGAGAACTTTTACTTTATTTCTGGTCAAAATGTACAGCATCTCCTTTTAATCCTTTCACTCCTCTACAGATTTAATTTAGTTCTTATTTTCTCATGAAATGAATATAAAGAAAATGAGAGGAAGTGTAAGACCAGAGACTGAAGTCATTTTCAAACTATTATTTATTCTACAAAGGAAAGCTTTTAACAACCCGTAACTTTGTTATATATTCTCTCTTTCTTTGCTCCCCCGACAGCATTGTTTATTTTTAACACGGTTTTTATTGACATTCGGATTGTGAGGTATGGGGTGTGTTGGGATGTAGGCTGTGTTTAAACCGTAAATCAAAAAACTTCTGAAAAAGCAGGGACACAAAACAGGTCCTACAGAGGATTTTTACTTTGCTTTTGAAAATGTTGCCCTTAATCTATTGCCAGTTAAACTGCAGAATCAAGCGACGCTGGTTTCTGTCTGCTGTTATCAGCACATCTTCAAATTAAGAAGATCTAAAATCAACTGAAATATTTATTTCTCTACCCAGAATAGCCCGTTTCTCCTTACCTGCAGTGGTTGCAGACTAGGAAACGGGCCATCTCTCTGCCCTGCTCTAAGCAGGCCATGCTTACAAAGGAGTGATCTGCGTTTGTACCTTGTGGGGTTGGCGGGGGTGACAGGCAATGAAGCCCCGCCTGCTCATTCTTAGGAAGGAGCAGAGTCATTGAGTGTTAAGAGCTGAAAGGCTAGATGTCAGGAAATTCTTATTCTAAAGGGAAAAATGATTAAGGTGACTATATACTCCCCTGAGAAAAGTCCAACTCTGCGCTTGTTTTAAGACTTTCTTATGCTTGTGGTTAGGTGAGAAGTTTTTTTTATCGAAATTGTTTCAGCCATCTTCCAGATTCTGGCTCATTTTACAGTGTAGTTTAGGCTTTTGCTTATATGTTCATTTGTCTGCTTTCTGGCGATGGAATGATGAGGGTTATTAGGTTATCAGCTCTGAGCAGTGTGCTCTTGGTAACGACTAGCGTGAGCTGCGGTCTAATAGAATGCCTGGATGTAGGTCTCACATATTCTTTTAGTGGGTCAACTATATTTATGATTTTATTCTTAGATGAGTCTTTTGTTAATATTTGGCTGGACAGGGGCAACTTGAGTTTAGATAAAATTTTATATGTGAAATATAAATCTGTAACATAGCCCTCTCTGATCCTCACCTCCTGGAATACATGCTTCATATAACCCCCTCCTCTTGAGTGTAGACTGGATCAAGTGACTCGCTTCTAACAAACAGAATGTGGCAAAAGTGATGTGATATCTCTTCTGAGAATAGGTTACAAAAGATTGACTTCTATCTTGCACACACTGTCTTTCTGATAGGAGATCAGCTAAGCTGGGCAAGGGTGAGCTGAGCCGTCAGGTGTTAGAGTAGCTGATTCCAGCAACCAGCCAAAAATGAGAGTTAAGCCTTTGATCACTTACTGTGAGAACATAAGCAAGAGTCTACAGCTAGAGGAAGTGAGGTCTCCCCTTTTTTCGTTTTCTCCATACAATCATGCCCTTGTGGGGAGTCTGATGCATAAGCACCCATGTGAGGTTGTCTCAGTGTTTAGGAATTCCCCAACAAAAGGCTCTGGCAGTTTTATGGACCCCAAAGTGTGTGGGAAGGAGACTAGAAAAAGAAAAGTATTATCTGAGTAGAGGGGAAAAGTGTCTTTAAGGTTTCTTCCTCCTTCCTTCATAAGAGGGCCTCAGCAGAGGCACCTGAAGATGAACTTGGCCCGAAGTCTCAGATAAAGAGATCTAGGAAATCGCTGTGCTTTTGATATCAATGTGCAAAAGAGCACGATGACCAGGCGGCCCTGACGTTGACTGCAACTCTCCTCAGACGCTGCAGGGTGCTGGTTGCCGCCAAGTCTGGTGTGAGGAGGGCGGCTTTCCCCTCGAGGCCCACTGGGGGAAAGCCTTTGTAATGGCCTATGTTCAGGCCTGAAAACCACACATACTATTTTAACTAGAAGCTGGACTCCTCATTCTTATTCTCTTTTACTCTTGCTTTTTTTTTCCCTGATGAAGCCAGCTGCCATGTTGTGAGCTGCCCTAAGGAGAGACCCACATAGTAAGGAACAGAGGGTGGCTTCAGGTCACCAGCTAGCATTGAACTAAAGCCTTTAGTCCCACAGTCCTTGAGAGACTGAATCCTGCCAACAACTATGTGAGCTTGGAAGAGTATCCCAGTGATGGCTGCGGTCCCAGCTGACCCTTTGACTGTAGCCTTGTGGGAGACTCGTTGTTGGAGAACCCAGCTAAGCTGTGCCCAAATTCCTGACACACAGAAGCTATGAGGTAATAGATGGTAGTTGGTCTAAGCCTCTACGTGTAGGCGGTAACCTGCTTTGCAGCGACAGATAACTAATACACGTCATTGTGACCCACTGACCACGTTTTGGAAAGAGTTCCTTTACAGTGCTGTGTTTCTTTTCCTTTGAAAACAGAGTATAAGTATAGTGAGACTGTATTTTTTCCCAAGCAGGTGCAAAGAAACGAGATGCTGGTATTAAAAAGGAAAGGGGAGAATACAGAAATTTACTGGTGATGAGTTCCAGTATCTCTAACCCTCAGTCTGTCATGTTTCTTTTCT